>NC_135077.1:28015000-28025000 GCF_051107435.1 Chaetodon auriga | reverse complement strand
TGTTTCTATTATTTTCAGTTTGTAAGTTTGTTTGTTAAACAGTGTTGAAGTGTACAAGTAAAACAATATATTTAATCACCTAATTCATCAATGTCAGTGTCAGTTAACACAGTCAAAATCTGAGTTGCTAATTCAGCCTAAATACATATAAGAGGTTTTCCTCCCTAAAGAAAGAGGCTGTGTCAATGTGAGAGTGTTCAGTTTTTACCAGAGGAAGTCATAGGAGTGTTCCTCCGGTAAACAGGTTCAACTGTCAGCTGTTCTGGAGAGAAAGCCAGAGAGAGCCTTCAAACAAATGCCATTTAGTGAGTCATGTATTGAATTACTGCTTCAAAATCTGAGTATTGTAACTACATACATAACTGGTTGATGGGGAACAAGCTGTGCACATTTCTGAGTAATAAGCAATCACAGTGTAATCGTTATATTTGTCTCTGGACTCCATAGAAACCATAGAATTCTGGGGGGACAATTGACACAACTGGTATGTAAATTATGATTCATTCGGTTTTCATAGTGTGCCAAATAAAAGACTAAGCAGAAAGCTTTCGCAGTGTGTTGCCTTCAACGAATGGCTCAGTTAGACAAGAGCTGCTTTCTACCTGCATTCAGCATTGAGGTCAGCATGCTTCTGAAATACATTCACAGGAATCAGTTTGAAGGTGTGGTGTGACTGGCGATTTATTAAAAGAAAACAATGGGAACGAAAACAGCAAGGTGCATAAGACATCAAAGTTCAAGGCTCATGAAAGTACACTGGTTTGGTGACCGCTGTAAGGCATGTGGACAGACAAGCTTGGCAGTGACACTGGCACGGCCGAAGTGTAAGTGCAGCTGGGGCTTCTACAGCCTGTCTGAGATTACAGACAAAAGCGTTGCAAAGCAAGCTGATTAATTAGACAAAAACAATAGTAAGAATAAAAACGTAGCCTAGAATACTGTGGATATGATATCATTCAATCTATACAGTTTTTACCAAAGTTTAAAATAAAGTAAAACGGTTCCATCTTCTATTGCATCTTCCCATAAGAAGTTTGGATTGAAAATGTACTGAAACACTTAAATGTAATCAAATGTAATTATAATAATGGTAAATGACAAGGGGTGGAACTTAAACATACTAATATTAATAATGTAACAGCTCATTTTTACATTCCTCCTCCACTTCAGTTCTGTGTGAGTGACCAGGAAATTCTAAAATGTGTTACTTCCATCCAATCCAACAGCCCCGCAGTCAATACTGTGTGAAATCTTAATCGTGTCATTCAAGTGTTTTCAAAAGGCTCTGCAGTGGGTGTGGACGTGATCACGTGATGTGCATCAGCGTATCCCCTCCCCTGATCCTTTTGAGGCTGTAGCTAATTGGTGAGCAAGTTAGTGCTGGAGAAAAATAAAACGCAGCAAAAGAAGCAGTAATAGGTTGTAGTGGACTGAGTTTACCAGTTGCCTGAGTATTTTCTGTGTGTATGCATGACAACAAAGTAAGTGGAAATCTTATCTAGCCTCTTTTTTTGCACATGTCGAATTATATGATCACATACTTAAGCTAAGTGGCCCTCATGCAGGTAATTCAGTTATCCAAAGTTAATGTCACAATTGTTGAATCAAGAGATTTAGTTGCTGCAGCTTCAAAGTTCATGCACATTGTAGCAGAGGACTTCTGCAGACTTTTGCATTTTCTCCAATTCAGTGACTGCTCATTTAGAATTAAATTGTTTGCTCAGCTGTTTTTGCAGTATTGTCGAGCAGAGTGATATACATAGGATGCTATTTGTAGAATAAGTTGTGTGATTGATGTCAACATTCAGTGTTGTTCCTAGAGTTTTTTTTTCTTATGTGTATGATGTAACTTTGTACTGAGAAACTCTCCAGTCTGAAATTATAAAAGCTGTAGTTTATGAGAAAGATGGCATTGAGCATAGGCTGAGAAAATGGAGATGTGGGATGCTCCCTAACAACGTGCGCCACGTCTGCTGATGAGGCGTATGACTCGGTTTGACTGTAACTGTAGCTTATTAGCCTTTTCATTGATATCATCACATTAAGGCCTCGTTAAGAGTAAAAGAGCATATTGTCTGTTACTGACGTGAATTTGCTATTCTCTAGACTGTTAAAGGGACATTCTGCCCCCTCTGTGTTTGATGAACACACCGTGATGATGGCTGTTACAACTGAATCACTTAGTCTCACTTACAATAATGTTTGAGGGTATAGATTATGGTGGTGTTAAAGGGCATTGCGTTTTAGGTCATCTATATATATATATATATATATATATATATATATATATGAGATGTGGACAAAATGTTAGAAATACATTTTAACATTATTGAATATAACAAAACCACAACCTCTAAATATACAGTAGTGTAGAACTGAATCAATCCACTAAAGTAGCAGACCAATAATAAAATGAAACAGTTTACAAAGGTGGCAGGTGTAAGGTGGCTAGTGTATTGAATTGCATTACATCATACAGATGTTATTTTCTCTAGTCTGTGTAATTTCAATAACCTTTTTTAAAAATATAAAGGAATGAAAGAAAATAATGCATTGAGAAAATATGCAGAGTAACCAACATTTAATTTGGTTAATTTTCATATAATCTTAAAAAAACATTTGGGTGATTCTGGATCAGCTTTTCATCAGTCAAATAAAGATTGTGGGAATAATGAAACTACTAGGTGTTGCAATTGTGGTCACTATATGTGATGGCAGAGACAGGTAGGTAATTGACTAAACGTGACTTCAAACCTCTTTCCAGCCTTGTAAAACAGACATGACCCCAAATGACATTAGAAGTACGATAAATACAATCTTCTTTTTTTAGGATTCAGCGAGCAGTGAGTAAATTACATTCTTATTCTCAACAAATCCCATTAAAACAAATGTGTTATTCTGTCTGTCGATACTTGTCTGACATCTCTGTGGCTCTCAGCCACAAGCCCATCTGTTCCTACTGAAGACATAGATCCAAAAATGGCTCACAAGTAGTTTTATTTCATCAAGGCTCAGTCATCTCCTCAAACAGATGGGCACTGTAGTTTTTAGCAAACATCGCTCAAAAAGTAGTGAACAGTGCATTTGTTACGGACTATTTTCAGTGGATTAATGCACATTTGGTGTTCTAATGAGTATTTCTCGCAACAGGATAGTATATGAACGATTGAGCCAACTACAGTGTGTGTGTCCATGGTAATGAAAGAACAAGTCAACCAGTGCAGCAGTGTGGCTCACAGCTGTGTTTTAATAGTTTTGGACCACAATGGAGCTAACTGGCTAACACAGGAATAAGACATATCAAGCTTTGGATACACATACAATACTTGTTCAACGGATAAATTCATTGTTGGCTTTTGTGTTTGCATTGTATCTGTTGACAATGAAAAAATAAAGAATATCACCAGCCTAACCCCCACTACAAAATATGAAAATGTTCACCAACAAGCCACCATGCGGCCTTTGAACTCTGATGTGACCGCATCAATTGCACTGTGTTGTCTTGGACAACTGCAGCACATGTTTTGAGAGGAAACGCTCTGAACAAGACATGGCTGGCAGTAACACTTGAAACAGACCACAGATTACAACGTAATCAGCTCACACATGCTGTGGTGCTCTTCAAAACACAACTGCTCAAACCCAGCCCTGTCTGTCACTCTTTTGCAAAAACATGCCGACCGAGTTACGTTTTCTATGAACAGAATGAGAAAATGTTGCTAATTAATGCACAGCAAGTTGCAAAAATGGTTGACATGGAACACATCAGTAAAATGTTGTAACAATATAACACGTTTCATTTATTTTCCACCAAAATATGCACTCTCGCAATATGATATCTGCTTGTAGTGAGCACAGCCTTATCAAGCTTTTTTAGGCTATGTTTAGGCATTGGCAGCACTTAGTTGGGAAAGGTTGTGGTCTGGTTTAACACAGAAAAAGTCTGTATTGATTTGAGATACAACATGTTTATTAACATTAAAAAAATACTATCTTTCCCTGATGGTAACCTCAGCGCTTTTGTTGCCTCAACGCAACCCCTAGATGGGAGTCTGGTGTGATAGTCCGCAGCTTTGTACGCCTGCCATCCTCCCTGACCCTCTGCAACTCTGCAGAGATGTGAGATAACTGCAGTGTTTCATTTACTCCAAAAAAACAAAAAAAAAAAAGGTACTTTCAACACAACCCAGACGGTGATTCCATTTGTCTTCACAACATAATTGGGAAAACAATTTAGTACTGTATAAACATAATTTCTAAGAGGCAGGGTTGCTTAAATCTGGCTTTACCACTTTGCAGAGTTTCACTGTATTGGATTGGTTTGATTGAAGTTTGATCAGGTATCTTTCCACACTGAAACACGCACATCATGAGCTTGTCTAAATGTGTAAAATGTACATGTCAATTATTTCGGTTGCATTATACTGATAAGGAATGATTAGGGACGGTACAGCTCTAAGGTCTGGAAGACAATTATCAAGATATTGAGTTCTATAGGTTAACATTAATTACACATCCAACAGGAACAGAGCAAAATGAGCCTCACTTTACATAGATTCCATTGTTTACCTTTTCTCTGGTGCACCACTTCCTGAGAAAAATACTGGGGTTGCTAGCTATTCAGCTCTCTTTACCAGACTTTGTTTCACATCAGTTCCCTGTCTCTCCATGCTGGGGTGGAGAGTCCAAGCAGCTTGTTTCAAACGGCTATCCTCTGTTTTCAGTGAGGTGCTGGTGTGAGCTGGTGGGACACAGTCATTCAGATGAGCCAGGTCTATGAGCTGCAAAGAGCTCGGTGGAATTGACATTATTAACAACTGCATTCCAAAGATTTATTTGAGTCTTTAATGATAGTATTAAAATGTTAGAATAACAATGTTATGGCAAGTGAATGTTAATGATGGTATAATAAGTGTGTTTTGATACTAAGCTCGGATTACTCACTGTAAAGTGAAACATTGCAAGTGTCTCATTCAGTGTACGTTGGTCACATTAGAGAGGACATGTGTTGTGACTGTAGCGATTTAAAATACTGACTAACAGCAATTACAAAAAGAATGAGGTACATGGTAAAAAGAACAAGGTTCATTTATTTATTGTTTTCCAACACGGTTTTATAACAAAATGCTAGCTGTAGTCTGTTCACACGCACACACACGCACACACACACACACACACACACACACACACATACACACATATGTATATGTACATGTACATACACACACACACACACACACACATATCCATATATATACACACATATATGTATGTATATGTATATACATATATATATGTATGTATGTATGTATGCATATGTACTTGTACGTGTGTGTGTGTGTGTGTGTGTGTGTATGTATGTATATGTACATACACATATATAAGTGGATGAAACGAGATTTAATGCCATTTCTTAAATTCCTGGGTCTTCATTTCTCATTCAGATGACTGTGCTGGTTTAAAGGCTATTCGAATACTCTGCTACCTAGAGAGACACATTCTGTTCACTCACAATGCAGTGCAAGGTATTTCGGTGACAAAATTTACATGAATGAAATGAAATCTCCATTTCATTCAAGTAAATAAAAACTCCATAATCTAAATTTTGGATATAGTATTGGAATGAAGTTGCTGAAGCACATTAGTTCTCTCAAACATGACTTCTCTGTCATGATGCTATTATCTCTGTGCAAATATTCTAATAAAACTGTGCTATGAGCTGACATATTCAACATGATTCACCATGTAGAACAATTGCTTTTTGGGGGGGATGTAGGGACTTGTGCACAGCAGATATTTTAAAATGCAATTGGAGGAAAAGCATAGATGTAACGAATAACATTAATGATGACTCTGTTCCATATAGGTTTGCAAGTGAGCCAGCATGCACAATACCCACGCCCAAGGGCTGGCCTAACTAAATGGAATACTGCCTTTGTTCATGCTAGTAGTTAAATCGTTGACATTAAGATGAGTTAAGTCAATTTTATGTCTATTGCCCCTTAGATCACAGATTTGTCTCATAAGGGCCTCACAATCAGCGTAGTTAAGGGTAGTCTTAATAAGACATTTCAACAATACAACTAAAAACGTACTTTGCATACTGTATATATGTGATGGCTACATGGGCTCCATCTTACTCATTATTGGCCTAAATCACGTCCTTACAGGATTCTGCCAAGGACTAAGAAACTGGAGGAATTGCTCTTGACAGCTGACCTACACAGTGCCTGACAGCAGCAATCTCCCACCAGCTTCATGCACTGTATACATCATAGGCCACTCTACTTGAGCCCTGCATAGGCCTGAAAATTTAGGTTCAACCCTGAGGTGCCTGAGACTGACAGCTCATGCAATTTCTCTGCACTTGCCCAAGTTAAACCTGAAGCCAGTGTGAAGACATCAAAAATCTTTCACTCACTCTCAGTAGCCACTGTGGACCAACCAACAGTCATGTTTGCCCACAGACAAAAAATAAATAAATTAATAAATAAAATAAAATAAAAAAATCATCCCAAATAGGAGGATAAAAGATAACCAAAGCAATATACAGATACAAGGGTTTGAAAAATTGATGCCCTTAGAATTTAATGCAATTTTGTACAGACATAAACTACAGCCACAAAAATACTTAAAAAATGTATTTTCAGCATCAATCTAACTTTTTTGACATGAAAAAATTGTATTTGCCTTCACCTAATGATATTGTGTCTACCCCTTATAAATCTGCAACTATTTGCTTAATAAAACAATATGAACCCACCGTATAACAGATAAGGGTCAAACCAATGACAACCTCCAGGCCTGGCAAAGATTTTCCATAGATCACTATTTAATGATGGATGTTTGACAGAAAACAGAATAAAATAATGAACAAACAAGCAAACAAAACTAAATAATTTTGCCAGGTTCTGGTGATAACTACAATGTCTATGTGCCAATGTCTGTCTGCCTTTATACTTTCTTTTATTTGTTAATTTTGGCTTCTCTATTTCCTTTAGCAGCTGAAGATACACTCTAAACACGTATTTAATTTGTTATTTATAACTGACAATAATATATGTGTCATAGATTTGAGGGGGAAAAGTCAAATAAGTTTGCAAACTAGGCTGTAACCTAGACAATATTACTATTATTAATATTACTGCATGCCAAATATTCTTCATTCACATTATCACCTTTATTTTCTCCATTAAAGCACTCAACCTACACTCACATTCACTTATGCATGCACACACACATGTCCACACGCAAACACTGAGACACCCACTGACACGCCACAATCTGACTCACTGACACACTGACACACCACATCTGGGGACATTTCTGAAGGAAAATCATGCAGATTTATTCCTTCTATGGGTCAAAAGAGAGAAAGAACCCTGGGGAGAAAAAGAAAGACAGAGAGAATGAAGGGGGTGCGAATGAAAAGCAGCGAGCAAGCCATCAAAAAAAGAATGAATGAAAAAGAAAAGTACAGAATAAAAAACAACAGAGGGACAGAAAAAAGTAAGGCTGTTGTACATGACTTTTGGCCTGTGAGGAGCTGTCTGTGTACATGAATACCTTGGAGGCCATTTGACACACACGCACACGCCTACACACACACACACACACACACACACACACACACACACACACACATAAAACATGGCCTGTGGTCAAGATGTGTGCTGTGTAGCATAGAGCGGAAGGACAGGTGTGTATTCATGCGAAACCTCTCTCTGTGTCACTGTCAGTGTGTTTGTGCATGTGTGTATGTGTGTGGTGTGTGTAGCTTTGGCTAAGGGTTAAGCTCTTATGTACATTCATTGCCAATGTGCACTGAATGACATGGCACGACTCTCCCTCTGCTACCCGCACACAAAAGTATGGAAAAGATTTGTCACAGCGTCAGTAATCTACAACATATCTAATGACAGTAAGCATACCCTTTTTCTTTGTGATAAGCACACACAGAGGCTTTTGCATGAATGGAGAAGTATTAGGACAAGCCGGTGCCATTCCCCACCAATTCCCCCAGTAATACATATTTTGTACATTTTAGTTTGATAGCATATCTTTGTTCCTCACAGCAAGTGAAATATTGCCTTTTCCCTCTGTTTTGCTTTCTGCAGCAGTAATGCAGGGCTCTAATAACACCACAGGCTGCAAATGTGCAGTTTGTAATGGCGTGATGCTAGAGGAAAACCAAGATAGTAAATATGGATTAATCCTCTGGTGTGCATGAATGTGCTTAGCAATTATTTTTGGCAATCTGTCAATTCAAATATGTAATTTGTTATTTGCAAAGTTGAAATGCTGGCCTGATGGTGGTGCCAGAGGAGAGTTCATACAGTGGTCTTCTCCTGGAGAGCATGAATGTGCTCAGTAAATGTCAATTTACACATTAGATTTGAATAATTTGTCATCTGGTATTCGTATCTGCTACATTTTGTCATTATGCCCTGATCAGGTGCTGTGCCTGCTATGATGCCACAACATTACTTCTGTATTGGATATTTGTGTGTGCAACCACATCTCAACATTACGTCTTCATCAGGTTTTCACATGTGCGACATCATCTTCATAGATTCTTAGGGATGAATACCGAATTAAACTCCGTAGTTGTTCTCAGCAAATCCTTTTTTTGGGGGAATAATTTCCATGTGCATGCATTTCTTTCTGAAGATGTTTTTGTCTTTTTACTAAACAACCCACTTGAGTTCAGCATAAGCTATGTTATGACCTAACTGCACAATACATTTTAATAAAAGGCAGCATATGATTCAACTAGTATAAAAGTCAAAACTGGATTTTTTTTAGTGTTGATTTGATACTGAAAGTTTTTGCATGAAGCACTTGGGGGGGAAAAGACAGAAGAAGAAAAAGTATGTGTGTGCTTGTGTCTCCCTTAAAGGTTAACCTCTGTAAGGAAATCGAAAGTCCTCACACATCTTTTGTCAAATGTGTTTCTCTCCCCCTAACCATTAAGTGCCTAACCTGAACTCCATATCCCACGAGTGCTGACTGTTGTGCAATGTGTGTGTATATACAGGAGTTTTCAATACATCTGTGTTCTTAAGAATCCCTTTTTAAGGAAGAAATAGTTTATGTGACATGTTGAAATAGACAGCTATACCTTTTTGTTCTTTTAGTCTCTTTCTTAGATAATGACAGCAATCTCCTATATGTATGTACAATGACCACACACACACACACACACACACACACACACACACACACACAGTGTTAGGTTCAAGTGGTTAGGTGGTTTGAAGGAATGTTTCACACAGGAAAACTGACATATGTACAGCTATGAAAATACATCTGAAACCTCTTTGCCCTGTCTCACGGCTGTTTCCCATGTACCTATACACATATACACACATCATGCACAAATTTCCATTCACAGATCAGTTTACTAATGGCTACGTGTTAAGTGCCAGATGAACTTGACTGGACTTGCCTTAAGGGGGGCTTGAACGTGCTTTCTTAGCTGTGTGTGTATTGCTCTTTTTCAAACACTGAGTTCACTGAGGTTTTTCTTTCTTTCTTTCTTTTTAATACATGTGTAATCCTTGCTATCCTTTCTATTTTGATCTTGCTATATAGGACTTCCTGCACATAAGGGCATCTGCATTTTCTATGTGTTCACATTGTCCACTCATTTGATACTGAAGCTACATGAGCAGAGAGGCTTGGCCAATACTCTGTTGGTGATCAAGTGTGTATCCATCTTTTCTATGTTGGCACATGGCCAGTCTCATAGCAAAATAGTTAAGTAGCATGCTTTTGTTGTGATTTCCCTGGATCGTCACCTTGCCGTGGTGGAGAAGCTTGTGCATTCCAAAGATCCTGAGTGCTATGCCATCTGTATTTAGCTCCTGGTAGGGTCACCCAAGGTGGGAAAGGTTGAGGAGGACGCCCCAGAGACGCGCTACCAAACAAAGACCTCAATGGCAGAATTGAAAGAGGGCTGCAACAGAGGGAGGCCCCCATTCATCTTGGTTTCCATGTC
>NC_135077.1:27887500-28010000 GCF_051107435.1 Chaetodon auriga | reverse complement strand
CCCCAGTGTGGTAGTGTATATTGAATCCCAAGCCAAGCCATTCAACGCTTGCAGTATTTGAAGAATCACAGGAGGGGGCCGCTTGAAAATCCCCTACTGTGATGGCTCTTTAAACTCTCTCAGCCTGGGACAGAAATGGAATAAATTTTGCTTCTCCCATGGACTCAAGCTCATTAGGTCGCTCTCTTGTTATGGTGGGACCCACCAAAACAGGGACCATGACCCACTTTTGGGGGGTGGGTCATGATATATAAAGAAATATTTCACTTTGGCAAAAATTCCAATTTACAGTACTGTGTGCAGAGTGCCTCTGTTGGCCACAAGTTTTTCTACTCATACTTTTAAAGACCCCCCCTCTAATGTAGATCAAGATTTTAAACATGTTTACGTGTCCATGCATTTTTTCTATGTACTACACGACATATCATGAGCAATACAAGCAGTCAATGACATGACTGAGCATTTTTTTGCCTTGGAATTGCAGTGTACCAAACTGCCAGGGTTTCATATGTGAAATGCAGGACAGTGAAATGAGGTGTATCTGAGGAGAAGCCAGGTGTAGCTTTCAGTATTTTGCAAGCTAAGTTTCACTATTTTAAACACAATGGCAGAGTTGCAAAAAGAGAAATGGCGAGCCTTCATGTATTACCAAAGGAGCTGAAAATCTGAGAGCCAAATTTCCACAGAAGACACAGGTTTGCATTGTTTGCAATGTTCTGAACATTTTACACAAAAGCAGATGGATTTGGTCTCAAAATTTATATTGAAGCACAACACTGTTACCTCCATGTATTCTGGGGTCAAAGCGAGTACAAGCCATGTACATGTTAGCAAGTTTATTTATTTTGTGGTTTATCTGTGCCCAACAAATCTGCTGTGTGTTAGGTAATAGGAGTGAATGTTCGCCTGCCAAGTTACATGATAATTCATGTCAAATGCTGACAGGATATTTTTTATAGATTGGGGATGCTGATGAAGAAAGTTACTGCAAATGTTACTCAAAATAGTTTGTCAGCTAGCTAAGCTGCTGAATTAGAAGATGTGGCTGTATTGGCTAATATTTCTGACAGAAAACATTTTGTGATTTTGTGGTCGTTCTTTTTATGCAATCGGTTTGTGGTTTGAACATGCATGGCTAAACTACTCGTACCATTACCATGTGCCAGATTGTGTAGATTAGATTGCAAAAAATTAAAAAAATAAAAATTCAGTGAGCAATGAAGAGGTCCGGACTAATTAGATCAGTCCATATTAAATGAAGACAAAGGTGTAGAATTATATCCAAGCCATTTTAAGGGATGAAGGATTTTATTTCTCGGAGGAAAACTTCTAAATATGTAATTTTTATGAACAAAGATGAGTTTTTAGTACTTTAACCAATAACAGGAGAGGAACTTTAAAGTATTTATTTGGTACTGGTGCAGTGACTTTTTCAAAGAGAAGATTGCTGTAATTTACAAAGTTGCATAAATTACACACTGCATACATACACACACACACACATACAAACATGTATACACACACAAACACTCATACAGAGTTAGGATTTTATATGAACTTAGGTTGACGTTATTAAAACTAATTTTCTAACCACTCCACAGACTTCATATTTACAAAGTATAGTTTTAGCTGACAAATGAGTCCTTTGTCCACATAATCTGAATAAACAAGCCAGACTCTGGTTTGCAGCTGCATATGGAGAAAAATATCTAAATTTCCAAATCGTGAAGCAAGGGGGTGGCAGCGTCATGTTGTGAGTCTTATATCAGTGGGTAATTGCTGTGAACAACTGTGTGACATCCAAATGAAATCTAAGCAAAAAATAGAAAAATAAGTCTTAGCTAACCACCACTCAAGGGAGGGTGTGATAATTAAAATCTCCACATTATATATAATATTATATATATTACCATTTTATCTCCTGATAAAGTGGTTTTCTGTGTTAACTGTTGTTCTGTCTGCAATCTGAGCTCACCAAAGTAAGTTCCTGACAATATTTTGTCATAATGGCAACAAAGTTAGCCTCACTTAATACACTGTGTCAAAAGTAGCATATAAATAAAAATGCTAATAATACAAATAAGCTTTTGGAAAGACTTAAAATTCCTACCATAATTAAAGAAGTGGCTGTAGAACTTAAAAGCCAAGAGGCTATGTGGCCCTTCTTCACTGATTTGCACTGTTAAGCGCAATAACTATACCGTTCAATCAGGTTTTAAACCGGGACATTGTAGTGTGATGGTAAAATCGAACATCTTGAATGTATTATCGAAAATACTTTACTCATTTAAGGATTGCAATTCTGTTGATCATCAGATAATTTTGAAAAGCCCGGATTCTATTGGATTTGATGAAAAATCATGTAATTTGTTCAAATAATTTACTCAGCAGTAGAACACAAGCTGCTGTGGCTGATGGCTATCAGTTCAGTTTTATGAGCGTTAACAATGGTGTGCCTCAGACTTCTATTCATGGATCACTTTTATTGACATTTTTTTGTTAATGTATACAGTACAATTCATCTGTATGTGGACGATACCATTTTTTACATGACAGTGTTGCCCAGGTGGTTCAAAATTTGTGATTTCTGTTCTATAAAGCAAACTCTGATCTTAAGTTACTGTTAAACCTAGGTAAAAACAACATACATATTGCTCTCTAGAAAAGTGATCAGCATAATGAATATTATTACTCTTAATGGGACTCGAACTGAAAGAGTATATTATAAATAACTTGGTTTCTGGCTGGATGAATAGCTGTGCTTAAAGAAAAAAAAGATACAAAAGAAACTAAATACTAAAAGAACACCGGCATTTAAAAAATAATAAAAACAAGACTTGCATTTTGTCTGGTTTAGACTACATGATTCTAGGCCAATTTTGAGACCATTTTGTCGTGGCCAATTGTAAATGACACTCAGGTGTCTGTACTTGTGTAGTGTGACATGCTAAAAGACCTGTTGTGTGATGTCTGGGACACCCCACAACACCCCACGACACCTCGACAAAAAGACTAACATGTCATAATTTTTTTGTCTTGACATGTCTCGTGTGACACCTCCCACAACATATTCAGTCAAGTAACCATGGCAAAGAGGAGGAAGAGGAGGAGGAGGGATGCTGAAGCTGCTGCTGTCAGGTGGGACAATGAAAGGGAGAAACAGTTCGTTGAGCTGTGGCATTAGTACCCCTTCCTATTTGACGTTTCCTCGAGGGAGGAGGACCGAGTCAAAAAAGACAAATGTTGGCGAGAAACAGTGGAAGCACTCCATCAGCCTACCGAGTCACTGGCTGTGACTACTAATTCCAGATCAAATGTTAAAGTATCGTGTTTGATGCTCCTTGTAGAATAAATAACTGTGGAAATAAAATGACTATATGTGAAACTCGTACCTGTCGTAATTGCTTTCTAAAACAGCAAGTCGTGAACAGTCCCTATCTGTTGTTTGGTTCTGAGCAGGTAGTCAGTCAGCTGCTGGTGCTGGAAATACAGTTTTCACATCACACTTACAACTATTAGCAATGTTTAAAAAAACCATGCAGCCTACAATTCTGGTTTTGATTTCTCACCATTCGCCTAGATTAATGGATACACTCATCTAGAACACACGATTACCCATTTTATATAGAGGCCATCTTGGTTAATGACGACATCAAAATTAAAATGTACCCAATAATGATACAGTAGCTACAGAATATCATGACATCGATGGCTGAACACAGATCTCTTTGTCTGCTGTTTCTGTATAACAGATGAGTACTAACAAATTGCTTCAACTCACTTGAAACAACCTTCATGGTGCAGTTGGACAGCCATTGACCCCAGACGATATTTATTTTCCAGAAGAAGGGACGTGTTTCTGACCAGATCTAAGGTAAATATTTGTACAAAAACAAATTTTCATAGCAACTTTGTAAAATGTGTCATATAGAGTCCTACTTAGAAGACCTTAAGAACAGCCATGATCATTTGCAAGGTGCAAGACACATTTCTAGAAAATCTGATGTTTTAATGAGGCAATAGTGGCATATGGGTTAGAGAGACAGGCTTCTGAATGGAAAGATGCCAATTCAATCCCCAGGTGGGGAAAGTGAAAGAGTAGCACCTGCCTCTTGTAAGACGCTTATTCCTCTGTGGCCAGCAGATACTAGATATGAGCAGCCTCCAGGTGTGAACTGTGAAGAAGAGAGCAATGCTCTCAGTGAAACTTCCCTGGATAAGTAGAATTTAAAATAGCATGATCGCTCTTCTTATGAAAAGCTTGTGAAAATTAAGCTATAAGTCACTAACATGCTTAAATTCAAGACTGCAGTCTATTTACAGTATGTATGATGAAGTACTTATATTATGGGGGAGAAATTTGTAGACATTTTTTGTAGTTATTGATGTATTTAGAAATATTTCAATATAATTGGAATAATTTTACACAGGCATCAAAGTGATATCATTGATCTTAGTGAGAATAACGGACGTGTCATTCAGAAGTATGTGGTAAGGCAGTGTGTGATTGCATTTGTGTTTGCCAGTCACATGTACTGCCTCGTATTATAGAAAATGTTTTGTGATCCAAGTGTCACTCATTCACCAGATGATACAAGTCATGTTAATGCCAAGAACTTTAGTTGAAACCTGTTTATTAGGTAGAGAAAATGGCTGTAATTTGGAGGGACATAAAAATGAAAACACCACTGATACAATCTCGCAAGATTAACAATTTTTTTTTTTTATTAAAATGAAATCGATTAATAGACATTTTCTTCTTCAGTTCTCATTTTCTCTAAGGAGATGACATCTTCAGTGACCAGCAGAAGATGACCATACGCATAGATGTCAATAAATTTCGAAGTTTAGCTATATGTCACTCAACAGCACAGGGTTGCACAATGAAATGCAAGTTGCAATACCTTTATGATATACAAGAAAAAAAAATTTTTTTCATGGTGTGCAGAGAATGAAGTGTGGAGTCTCACTACCAGAGAAAAGAAGCTGCTCTGCAGTCTGGTGGCACGGAACAGATACGTCTGTTTCACTTGTGTGAGGACAGCAAGGTGAACTAGGGTGAGGCTGGGATGGGTGTTGTCTTTTAATATCCTGTAGGCTCTTTGCAGTCACCAATGATGTTTACACTAGTTTTGCTCACCTGCTGCAGAGCCTTTCTGTCCTGGGCCATGCATAAACCAATGCCAATTCCAAATGGTTCCAGTTGAGTATTTTCTGTCGCTCCTCTCCCAAAGTTGCTAAGAACTTGGCGTGGGAGTTTTGCTTTCTTAAGTCTCCTTAAGAAATACAGCTGTTTCTTTGCTTTCTTAACAAAGGTGGAGATGTGAGATGACAATGACAGGTACTCTGTGATGGTAATTCCCAGGAGCCTACAACTGTTCACCTGCACCACCACAGCTCCATTGACTTAAAAGGAGTAGTTTTTCTTAGCCTCTGCTCTACTATTTCCTCTCCATATGCATTCTCATTGTCGTTTGTAATCCAGCCAATATGTCAGGGATTGCAGCCATGGGTGTACAGTGTGAACAGGAAGGGGCTGAGCACACAGCCCTTTGTGGCTCTGATGTTCAACTCGAGACTAAAAGAGGTGTGACTGCCAACCTGAACTGTCTGGGGTCTATTTGTGATCAAGTCCAATATCCAGCTGCAGAGGGTGCTATTCAAGTTCAGTTTGCTAGGCTCAGTTTCTTTGGGGAGATTGTATTGAATGCTGAGCTGAAATCAGCAAACATTGCCTCCTCTGTGGATCTGTTGGTTACGAATGTAAACTGGTGAGAGACCAGGCTGACTGGGACATTGTTCTTGGAGAACCAGTTTTCAAAGCACTTCATCAAAATGCTGTTTAGTGTCACACTGTAGTAATTCATTAGGCTTGACACTGCAAACTTTTTAGGTACAAGAATGATGGTGGTTGTCTTGAAGCAGGTGGGAACACCCCCTTGTGACAGCGATATGTTAAAAATGTCAGTGGTGACATCAGCTGACTAGTTGGCACATAGTGATAGTACACGGTGAAGGATGTTATCAAGCTCTGTAGCTTTACTCCCATTCACTTTCAGCAGAATTCTTCTCACATCTACTGTGGATACTGACAGTGACCGGTCCTCTGGGGGTTGAGTAGACTACATAGCTGACTCCTCAGATCAAAGCGATCATAGAATGTGTTTAGATCATCTGGTAATGTGGTCTCACACATGATGGGGGTGCTCCTACTTTTGTATGCTGTGATGGTCTGAATCACCTGCCACATATCTTTGGTGTTGTTTTTGTTTGTGTTTCTCCTGATATCTCTGCTATGAGTCCTTTATGCCAGCATTCAGTCTTCCTCCGGTGGTGTTGTATGCTCCCTTATCACCTGGGATAGGGATGTCAACCCCCCATTTATCCACGTTTTATGGAGGGGGAATGACTTTATTGTCTTTGTGATTGGTACATCATAAACACATTTGGTGGTGTATGATGTCACTGATGATGGGTATTCCTCCAGACTGAGGTGGTTCTCTTGGGTGGTGGAATCTCTGAACAAGTGCCAGTCTATGCATTCAAAACAGTCTTTTAGTTTTAGTTTTAGTTTCGTCTTACCTGTAGTTCTATTTCTCCTTCTAGATTATTTTGGTGTGAGTTGCCAAGTTCTGGAGATAATAGCTGTAGAGATGTTTGCTTTCTCTTGAATATAACTGCCGTGACACACTTGGTGAGGGTAAGAGGGAAAAAAAAAATTGTCCCTTTAAAGCCATACAAGAGCTTTTGCAGAATATTCACTTGAAATGAAAAATATTTGGTGTGAAACTGGGTGTTCTTTCAGTTAATGTATCCTTTCAGTGTCAGTGTTAACTCTCTTCAAGCAATGGAAAGCAAAAATATATCTGGATTTAGATTTATTTCCTGCACTACCATGCATGAAAATTGGTCTTGGAACTGTGTGTACATTGAGAGCACTGTAAAAGTCAGATTCCTTGCCAATAGTTGGCTAATAAAGCTGATTCTGAAAATTCAGAATGTTAGAAGTTCTTCTGTCAACATACTGCAGGAAAACAATTATTGCGATAAAACCAGGTGATATTTTCCACTTTTCCTCAGAGCTTCTTGAAGCTGAGTAAATCATAAAACAATTAGTCTTGGGATTTCAGGTGGCACATGAGATTTGAATGACTGAAATTAACATTTAACTGTCTAATTTATTAGGAAAAGTAGTGACAATGCATATCCGCATATTATCTAAATGCATGTGTGGTTTGTGTACAGGGTAAATCAGACTATTTGAGTCTAATAAGCACACAGTTTGTATACGGTCTAGATGTGCTGTATGTGTGATCAGCCATGTGTCTATGTGTGATTTTGCAAAACCATGTAGTGTAAAAGTTTGCAGGGTAGGTGGAGGTTTATTATAAGACACTTTTGTCCAAAGGGGCGTACATATGAATTCACGCACCGATGGCACAGCATCGGGGTTAGCTTTTGGGGTTCAGTATCTTGCCCAAGGATACTTAGGTGGACTGCCGAGGCCAGGGATTGAACCACCGACCTCCTGATAAGTGGATGACCGCATTGCTTTGGTGACCAGGTAGATAGAGAAATTCTGCCATATGATGCAGGAAAGGGGACATTGAGATTGAAAGGCCAGACTGTATTGTGACTGCCGGGTCCGTGGGGTACTTCAGAAAAGGCCATGTCTCCAACACGCTGACATGATTTCCATAGCTATTGGATCAGTCATAATATTTGAGCTGCTTTTGGGACCAATTCTTTGATTAAAAGAACAGTCTGGAGAGAGACTGACAGAAAGAAAGGGAAGAAAATGGCTTCCCTCTGTGTGATTGCACTGAGAACAAGAGAGAGGACACAGATTTTGAGAGAAAAAAAGAAGTTGATCTGACCTTTTCCAGTCAACAGCAACTTTCAGAGATTCAATAAGGCCTCTAAACCACAGACATGATAACATACCTCTATTATCATGCTTATCCACATCCATTTACATCAGTTCTATACAATTTCTACTCAGTGGCAGAATCTTTTAGACCTTGCATTCAAATTCATGGCAGTTTGCATTTCAAAAATAGACTAGTGAGGCATTCCTGATGGCACATTTGGATGACTCAAATAATAACAATGCTAACTCATATAGATATTTAGAATGTAAAAAAAAAAACCAAACCAAACCAAAAAAACAACAACAAACAAACAAACAACAAAACACCTAAATACATGTTACAAGCTTAAATAAGAGTGATTGGTTCTATTAATCATTATCTTAAACACTACAGTACGGTAAGATGCCTTCTCATTCTGTAAGACACAGAGGCTGTGAGTTAAAAACAGGCGAGATAGTGATATATACAGGCTGATGTTTAATGATGTGTTCTTGAACTGCTCATTTCAAACTTATTTCATCTAATGTGTTGGATTATGCATTTTATATTCTCTCGTCAAAAGCAGAAATGGTCAAACAAACATACTGAGTGCATTTCCCTCGTCATAAATCATCTGCAAAGCTGATTTTGAGAATAATTCTTTCCTGTCTTTGTTGGTGCATTGGTTTCTTGGTGCATTACCTCCAGCTGTAGTTCAGTGGAATTGTATGAAACCATTGGCAGGGCTGTGTATCGTCACCCACATAGTAATTTGTCAGACAAACCAGAAATAAATAAATAATTAAAAGATAAATAATACAAAATTAATGTAAATGTTGAAAGGGAAGTCACAGTCTGACACCAATAATAGTGAGCAGAAATTTTCTTGTTTGTCTTCTACTACTGGTGAAATTGGAGCAGTCAAACCCAGCAGAGTGTGATGAACGCAGCAGAGTTCAGGCAGCAAGAAAACCAAAGTGGGTTGAGGGCTGATGTAACTCAGTCATTACAAAAATGATCAAGAGTGGCTTGATGTGAAGGAGTCATAGACATACCTGAACAGAGCCACGTGATCAGAAACTTGGATAACATTAGAATCATATGAACAGAGATATCACAAATAGTGTCTCCCTAGATTTCATATTTAGATATTTTTACTGTAAAGATAATATACTGATTATGATGAAAACCAGGATAACACACAAAACCTGAACACAAGTGTACATATAAGGAGACTGAATGTTCCTTTTATTTTGTCTTGTTTGGAGGACTTTAGTTGTTTGGTTGAGCATTTGAGTGGCTTTAAAGATCTGAGTATTTCCTCTGAGGTGATAGATTAACATGGCCTACATGTGGTAAGTTGACTGGTCAGTCCATTCTGGGAAATGTGCATTTCTGTCTTACAAAATACATTTCAAAAGTTAAGTTGAGCTGTTAAGGGCTGCCCTGCTGCTCTGTGTAAAATTCCAGTGAAGAGTGCTGCAGTTTTTAATTGAGTTTTGATGTCGCACTGAGAAGGCCTGCTTCATTAGGTTTCATTTAGTCTTTTAGACTGATGAAGTGTTTACATCACAAGGTACGACTGATGTTTGAATGATCATTCTGAACCGTGAAGATGGAAGAATATGTTGTCAGACAAACAAATACACATAATTACTTCTGTAGAGAATATTGTGGAGTTTCATGAATCATTATAAGCATGTATGCTAAAAAGTTGATTATCAAAAATTGATGACTCAAAGAAAAAGGGAAAACGTCTAGCAATAAAACTAAAAAATTAAGGCATTTTACATCACATTTACCTTCTTCTATTATTGTCCCTCAAACAAAGCACTGTCGCCATCTTTTTTGGAAGGACAAAGTGAACAGTTCTTTGCAGCTTTATTGTGGGGATATTTTGAGGCAATTTGAGCCAATCCCTGCGCTTTTACTTTATATAAGTGCTCTCAAAGCTCTCAGACAACTGACAGGAACTGCAATTTCTACAAATCGTTCCAATTTCCCTGCAATACACATTACAATGAAAGCACTCGTCGACAAGCAATGCACCACACCACTTCCCTTTGACTTTTGGCTTTGGTGCGTCTGACTTGTAAAAAAAGAAAAAAACACTGTGACCTAATATCTATCTATCTATCTATCTATCTATATGAATGTTACAGGTCATGCAAAGACTTTGACAATAAACTTTTTTTTTACTGATTGACAATATGGACAACAAGAGGGAAATCTTCCAAGACAGCAGTTAAATTATGGGATGCAGAGGAATGTTTCACATTGCAACGATATCACAGGATGTCCAAGCTACCAAGGAAGCATCTCAGAAACATATTTTCAATTTGCAGCTTGACCTATTCTGTTAGTGCCCCTTCAAGGTCCAAGTTTAATTTATTCATCAACTCAAGGTTATAAAACAAAATACAAGCTCTAGTCCCTTCAGCCTATACACAAAATGAAACACAAAAACTACAGTATATGGTGGGGAGTGCGAAAGGTGAATTGATGAGTCACACAGGAAGAAGAAGAAGCTGTGGTCTGATAGTACAGCAGCGAGTACTTCTGTATTGCTTGTCAGATAACAACAGGGTGAACAGGCTGGGCTGGGGATTATCTTTTAGTCTCCTGAAGACTCTTTGCAGGCACCTCACCTCAACGCTATCACTGACGCCATGAAAAGGGGGAGCAATGATGTTCTGGGTGGTTTTATTCACTTTCTACAGAGCCCTCCTGTCCTGGGCCATGCACATCCTGTGCCAGTTTGTGGTGTTTCCAGTCAGGATGCTTTCTGTTGCTCCTCTGTAAAGGTTAACAACAACTTGGCACAAGAACTATGCCCTCTTAAGTTTCCTGAAGAAATATATTCATTTATGAGCTTGATTTACCATCTAGAATTTGGCTATAGAATAATCATAACCATTCTGTGACCCTCCACTGGAAGCACCTTGGCCAATGTAGGCCACACATCTGTCAAAACAGCAAAAACTATATTCAATTAATTAAATAAATGAATAACTAATACAATAAAACATATACCCACATTTGTCACAGTTTCACAATAATTCATCATAGATTAATATATTTTACAGACTGCAGTACTCTCATCAATGTAGATGGAGTTCCAAAACTTACTTACTTGTAACAATGGAACTACAAAGGATAACATATATGTTGTGAGTGCAACAAATATTCAAATACAAGAATATACATAAATGTACATATACATTTGGCAGTTCTTCATGGAAATACTTCAAGGCTCACACAGAATCACATCTTTTTTTTTCTTTTAATTTCTAGATTACCAGTTCTTGGTGGTTTGACCATTTCATCATTTCATCAAAGACGAATCAAGTTCCACTGTAAGCAATTCTGAATTAAAATGACACTGCAGCAGAACCACAAGAAAACAGCAGAAGGTCAAAGCAAGGGTTTGACATTTCCACTGCAGGGAATCCATTCACTCCATCTCTTTATCTGTCTTACAGCAAGACAGACTTTATGAAAGTTGTGGCCCCTTCTCCAGAAGATAATTATCTTTTAATTGCTGTTCTTTTCCTCTTTTTCAACTTTTGCCTTGTTCTTCTTTTTTCACACTTTGTTAAATCTCTGAGTAAGAAAAGGTCAAAGTGCACCTACTGTGAACACCACTGCGTGCATGCATGTGCAAGTGAAACAGACAGATCTGTAATCGAGCAGCTCATGCTCTTTGTGCATGTCTTTTGCCATGGTAACTGGTGGTCAAGTGGAATGCAATGCAGTCAGACAAAAGCCGGAAGAAGAGAATGGAGAACAGATAAAGGGAAATGGAAACGACTGACACAGAGAAAATACCAGGACATACGATAAATCTGTTGCCTTGTAAGGGTCAATGGGGTACTGTTTTCTCCATTCTCCCTTAACAGATAAAACATGAATAGATGACACATACTCAATTGAAAACAATACAGAGACAACATATTTAATGTTTTACCTCATCAACTTCATTGATTTTTATAAATATATGCTTATTCTGAATTTATTGCAGCAGCACATTTTCAACAAGTTGGGACAGGAGCAACTAAAGACTGGAATGTTTGGAACATTCCACAGAGAATCAGGTTCATCGGTAACAGGTGATAGTATCATGACTGGGTATGAAAGGGACTTCCTTGAAAGGCTCAGTCCACTCTGTGAACACATGATTGTAGAAAGGATTTTACTACATTGGCACCAGAACACTTAATAAAACACTTTGTCGGTAAAGACGGCTTATTTACAAATGATTGCATTCTGTTTGTATTTATGCTGTATACAGCGTCCCAAAGTTTTTGGAATCAGGGTTGTAGAATCATTGTAGAACTGGAAGAGAGAGATTTGTGTGAGGGTGTTTGTACTCATTTGCACTTGTGTCTCAGAGAGTGAAGTCTGTGTACATTTGTCTGCTACAGAACAAGTAAAGCAATGCATCTTTTTGTGTATGTGTATGTCTCTGTGTGTGAGATTGTGTAGGCATTTCTCTCTCACTGAGTCAAGCGTCATCTCTCTCAGCGTGCAGTCTCAACGCCATGACCTACTCCCTACCCATAATCCTTTTCTCCCCAGGCACTTCACTCTCCCGCAACTCGCCCCCACACTGAGATGAAGTTATCACAGTACGCACACTATGCTTGCTTGTCCACCCTTGTGTTTATAAATGTGTGTCTGTGTGTGGTGGTGTGTATTTCCCCACAATCTCACCCATCATTAGTTGTTCTAGTCTTTCTTTGCAAGGTTATGCAGTCAGACACGCCTTTTTCGAACATAATAAGACAAAGCTGCTACAAACATGATTTCATTCACAGAAACTAATGGGAAATTAGAGCCCATGAATACTCTCTGATTCACACACACACACACACACACACACACACACACACACACACAGAGAAGCACAGGGCATTTTTTGGAAAAGATACACAAAAATCCAAATTCATATTGTACACAACTCTTGAATTCCTTCTACAGTTGGTTGGGTGAATTAGTTGTAGATGTAGTGTGAATGTGGCTTCCTGTCTGTGCAGTATGTGTTAGCCTTGTGATAGAGTATCCAAGTTGTAAACTGCCTTTTGTGAAGTCACCTGTGACCTTGAAAGAGTCTTTACATGGACTCTCTTAGTATTTTTCAAGCCTCACCAGGAGCTGAGTTACAAATAGAATAGGACAATAGAGTTTGTCCTGGTCAAGGTCATGAACCTTTTATTTTACCACCCATTGTTTTAATGGAGTTGTGCTAGGATTATGTAGAACTTTTCTGGACTGCTAGTATTGCTCACATCTTTTCCATTATTGTAGTGGATTTGTTGTTTGTTTTTCAAATCAAGTTGTCGCAATAATCCAGGTACAAAGCATGCACAGCAGAATGTAATTAAACCTAAACAACAGTGCAGATTCTCCAGCCACACTAGCAGCTCGGTGAGGCTTTACCTAGGATCAAATGAGCTAAATGCTTGCATGCCAGCATTCTCGCAATGAAAATACTAACATGCCCATCTTTAATAGTTATATTGTTTACTGTATTCGTCCTCTCAGTTTAACATGTTAGCATGTATTTGCTAATTAGGACTAAATACCAAGTACACTTTCAGCCAACGGGAATGCCATTAGTAGGTATTTTGTCATAAACCAAACCACATTGAAAATTAAATGTTCACCTGTTGACTGTACTAAAAGAAACGTCAAGGGGTATTACAATTCATCCTTATGGGGACATGAATGTCTGTACAAAATATCATGGCAATCCACCTGATAGTTGGTGCCATAGTGGTGCTGGAGAATATCCAACACAATGTCATTCCCAGACCATCAAATACTGACACACTGTCACGCCTCCTTGGTGTCTCATGTGGATGCACAAGGTACCGTTTACTGTCTATTGCAAGTAACTCCAATGTGAACTGCGTCAATATTCTAGGAAAAGACTGTTCAATGTAGGTTTGTCATGGGACATTAACTGGATAAAAGCCATGTGTTTCTTTGGCCCATCCATCCACCCCACCTTCCTCCATTTCAGGACTTACTTGCTCTATATACTACACCACCTCACTCCAACCGTCTGATGTTGACATGGATGGGTTTATAGTGGAGTTATTTGAAAGCCTGGTGTGTCTCAAACAGACACTGAAGGCAATTTATTCAATAGCTGTTGAGATAATTTAGTCTGGACTAAGGGGTTGGACACAAACAGGGTTCATCATTTGGTGAACATGACTGCTCAGTTAATTCTATGTAAATTCACTCATTAGATGATCCTACTTGTATTTACTGGGCTTCTTTTAATGTTGGTTCTGATGTGGCCAAAGTCAGGCAAGGAGATTATCAAAATTGTTGTATCCTCTGGCGATCATGAATATATGAACTCAGTATTAGTCTAGCTGTAGTTGCTAATGCATCTTGCTGTGAAAGACACAGACAGATGAACTCACTGCTGGATCGTCAGACCATTGGACTGACTCATCATTTGCTCAGTTTTCATCCTAATGTATCACATATTGTAACCAAATTTAGAGAAAATCTGCAAAAGATAATGCAAGTGAATGCTTCTTTCTATCCATTGACACTATGCAATAATTAGGAGTTCAGCAGAAGGTGGTCTCAATTCTCTCACTGGGCTGATTTTGCCACAAGATGATGTAGTTAAACAAGCACAAACTGAATGATGGTGAAAAACAATGTTGTTTCATGTATTAGTTTGATGAACGCCACAGATCTGATTTTTTTTCCTGCATTTATTTTTCATCTCTTCACTGCTGTGGAGGCTCTATTTTATAGCTACTTTAGCCAAGTGCAGTTTTTTCTTTTTCTTTTTTTTTTTGGCATTTCCACTCAGGTTTTTTTTTATGTGCAATATGAAAATGTGCGTAAAATGGGTGGCTGGAAACGCATCTAGTGTAGTGTGTTGCTACATGACAATGGCACTTTATGTGGAAAACAGAAACAAAAAAAGAAAGAAAGAAAGAAAGATGTGCAGACAAAGAAAGGTAGAATGGACACATAATTCTCCATGAGTGTAATTCTTAAGAGGATTGTCAGCAAGAAAGAAAGTATGAAGCTAGACAGAAAGAAACCAGGAGGAAACAAACATACCTAAGGAAACAAAGATAAGAATAGAATTTCTGAGAGGAACTCTGTGGAGATTTGCTGTGGATGCCAAATGTCACCTTTGCATCTCCTAAGCTTTGGTTGTCCTAGTTTGGTTTGACATGCAAAATACAGCTCTTAAAAGCTGCGTAGGGCTCATTTTTATGTGGAAAAAAAAAAAAAAAGGCTAGTGAGGAGTGGCCTATCCCAACTAATTGAGATGCCAAAGATTAATTCTGTTTCCTCAAACTCTGGTGTTGATATGGATATTGGCTGGGCAACTTCAAAGAGACAAGTCATAACTTCAAATAAAAACACCAAACTGCTTCCTCAACAACAGTGAGTGTGTATTCCATTCAAAGAACACTGACTCACCAACATCAGAACTTTCATCTTTGGTATAAATCATCATAAACACATCAGGGATGTAGTGCTTGTACTGACCTATTATTACAGGATTCCTGGGTACTGATGTTCCATATGGCTTCATACAGCTTCCTTTCACTACGATTTGGACTATGCATGCTTGCAACTTAAAGTTTAGCAGGAAATAAGCACCTCAAAGCACAAAGTCAAAATTTACCCACACACATTTCACACCACACAACACTGCTTTAGCTGATGCCCAGTTCACACATAGGATACATCATAGATATTGAAGTAGACAAGGTACAGTAGCGTGAAGGTGCCAATCCGGATAGCTAATCTGATAAAAATTGTTGCTTTTCTGGATAATTAACGCCTGTTGACCCTGCTAAATAGGACAATGGCATTAACCTGCAACAACTCAAATCAAGACACTGCACATACAAAAGAATCAGTGGGTATTTTCACAATTATATTCTATTGTTGTACTCTTTAACATTAGGGTGGCTTCATAGCTGCTTGGCAAGTTAGCTTTAGCATTTTAGATGTATCACATCTAACATGTGGCTGAAATTTTATGATCTGTTGTTGATGTTCATCTGGGGTTAGCTGACACAAGGTCAGATAGGTCTGCTTCATTTGGTAATGGTGACTGTGCAAGCGCAGATTGTAAATCCTCCCAGCAGCATACAGTACAGTGTCGCAAATGAGTGACTTGTGGAGCAGCCTGCGCATTCACTTTATACACACTGTATATCTACATAGTCAGAGCTGCCTGGGATTTAAAAAAAAAACAAAAAAAACATTATAGCAGCTTTTCTGCTACTTTAGGTATTTTCTTGGTGCTTTAATGTATTTTTTTTATTTCAATACTGGAGAGGAGCTGTCCAAATCCAGCATTTACTCTATTGGTAATCTTCAGCATTTGCTTTAACATTCAGACATGCTGCCCCGTTCACTCTCATTGCCTGCCATAAATGCTGAAGTGAAATTGGAGCTGTTATATGTGTAGCCTGCATTTGGTGCTTTTGGGCAAAAATGGGAAACAAGTGGAGAAGATAGAAACACAGGTCAGAATAGAAGGCACACTGAGAGTTCTTCACACCTGAGAGTTTCGATATAACAACGTCTTCAGAGGTTTGGATAACAGGTGCCAAATGCCAGCAGCTCCATCTCCACAGAGCTGCTGTTGGCCTAGTTTGTCTTGAGATGCTGCTGTATGCACTGTCATAGAGATGGCAAATAAGCACCAGAGGGGGTTCTGACACACACGCACACAAACACACACACGCACACAGACGGAAAGATACATACACTCTCCAAATACAAGCGCTATGCACACCTATAATCAACCTGTGCACAATACACCCACGATAGACCCGTGTGCACAAAAGCTTTTCCAGGATATGCAAGAACATGCGATTCCAAGTCAGACATGGGCATATGAACAAGCATGTACAGGGACACACACCCAAGCATACACATAGAGAGAATGCACAGTGTGATGCCATACCCAGAGTGAATAGTGAAAAATAGGACAGCGTGGATCCACACCACCCTTGGTTGTTGGTGGGGATGACTGTCAAAAACTTCTATTCTCCCTCTTGCTTTCTGTCTCTCTCCTCTCACTTCTAATCCTTTTATCTAGATTCCACACACCTTTTAGATACTGCTCTCTCAACATAAAGAACTCAAGTTGATAATTTGGAATGTATAGCAAAAACAGTTTTATAAATCAGACTTTTGCATTTGTCTTCTCTTCTAAGTTAAAAGTTACACAGGCTCGCCTCAAATCAAATAGATTTTATCTTAAAGATAAGTTCTGTATAGAAGCCCTGAGAGGCAAGTGAGGAAAAACTCTGGAAATCCATCTTCTAAATCTGATCCAAATTGTACTCTCACATTATATGTTTTGTTAAGCTATGCACTTACATTAACAGAAATGTTTCCAGCAATGTTTAAACCCAGATAAATTTGCTCAAGGTAACAAGTTTGACGATTTTCATTTGGTGTCCTGTTAATGGCAACACAGTAAACCTCAGATATGTCAGAGATTATTAATAATGTTTATTATTATTTAATAATACTAAGAATATGTATAATAATACACATAAAAAAGATAATGACTGATTAATTTAAAATTGCCTTTTCCATGAGCATTTCTTCATCGGCAAGGATGGTTGTTTAGCAAGAAGAGAATATGATCACATGATCATCCTACATTCAATTATTATTAATAATTAAGTAGAAAAGAATCGAATCGAATCGAATCGAATAGAATAGTTAATAATATTAAAAGTAAATCACCTCCTTTTTTTTGTTTGTGTTTTCACAGATGAAAAAAGTCACTTAGAAAAATGATCCCGGCTAAACCTTTTTTCACTTGTCAAGTCATAAACACAGGAGAGAAAACAAATCACAGTCAGAAAATAGATCACCAGAATTTATTTCATCTCACTTGCCTCTCAGGGCTTCCATAGTTTGGTATTATTTTAGTGATAACATTTGCTTATGGCAAGAACTTTGAAATAAATTAGCATGTACTGTCAGATTGTAAGATTGATGTTTTCTATCTTAAGGTAGCTAAATACAATAGGTAAAATATAAAAACATCAACAAAATCAATCGCAAATGTATTCATGCTATTTATGACTGTCGTCAAGGAGAAATCTTGGTAGTAAACCATTTATGAATGACCTGTATGTCTGTGTGTGTATGTGTAGACCTGTTATGGAGGGGTTTTTTTGCCATGGGTTCCACGAAAAAAAAAAAAAAAAAAAAAAAAAGATAAATAAAATGCCCCCCCCCCCCCAATATACGCCCTGCTGTTTGTTTCATTGTGCACCCTGCATTATGATTGGGTTAGCTATCTGCACTGCCAAAAAGGTGATTGGCTGACCTCCTCTGCAGGCAGCATTTTAATTGGTTACACGTCTCATGTGGTTTCCAAGGAGATCACGTGTCACTGTCTGAGCTCCTGAAAGGCAAAACCCAAGTCGAATGTTTTCATATCAAGCAAGAGAACTTTCCCATCAGAACATTCGACAGCCAGTGAACATGTGGAAGTGGAATGAGGTTACATTCCTATCTACTGAGATCACTTCCTAAGTAGAGGTCTCTGAAGGTGCCAGAGCAACCAATCAAATCCTGGCAAGATTTGCAGAGCACCAGTCTTACAACAGCAGCTGCAGTGTAACTGATGTCTTAACAGAAATGATGATAAGAGGCCTAATGTTTTAGAAAATCCAGTTAGTTAGAAAATCAGACAAAATGACACTGATGTCTTCAGTATGAAGAGGTGACTCTGAGTGTGGATCACACTGAGATTCACAAGAAGTAAAAATAAAGGTCAAAGCTGTTTCCTCAAAACACGTTTTCATTGATGCCACAAGGAGGCTCTTTTTGTGTGTGTGTGTGTGTGTGTGTGTGTGTGTGTCCACGTATTCCCCGTGTTGAGGGGACATAAATCTGTTTATACAGTGACATTGTGGAGACTCACCTTCCTTATGGTCCATAGTCCACATAATGTAAATCGTGGAATTCTAGGGTGTAGACTTAGGTTAAGGTTAGGGTTAGGGTAAGTCTCCAGGAAATTAACATGTCTATGTAATTTCCCCAAATGTGATGAAAATTTAACATGTGTGTGTATGTGCATCTGTGTGTCTGTGCATGTGTTGGACAGATGACGCACTGTTTTTTGTTTTTTTTTCGTGTGTGGAAGTCCAGTGTAAACTCCGCTGATGCTTGATTTCATGCTTTGTAATTAAATTAACTAACAGAATCACGGTGATGCTGCACCTTTGACACCGATCTGTGAATATGAACTCTAGTCAGCACTCAACTGTGTTTTCGTTTAATTTCGACTCCTGATGCAATTAATTGAAGACCAAACAATGACACATAGTTTGAATCTGAAATATTAATACATAGGGTTAAAAACAGGATTGAAAATTCCAAATAATGAAAGTCTTACCAATGTTATGACCTTGAGAATCAGCCAGTGTCTTTTTCCAAGATTTGTGTTGTCTTATAGGTTGAAAAGAAATATTCTTTGTTCTCACAACGTGGTGAAGCCACAACCAAACACCAACACCTGGGGCAAAAGAGAAAAGGGTGGAGATATGACATCAGTTTTGAGCTACAGAATACAGACAATGATGCGATTTACAAAATTAGGACCCCCTAAAACAATCAGAGGCATCATGACAGGCAACATAATTGTGATTATTCAAAGCCAAGACAGAGTGAACGGACAAAATACATGTAGTTTCCTCCAGTTCTTTTATTGCGGTACATCACATTCACTGAATACAAAAAAACTGGACTGGCCTTGCGAATACAGGCCTTCACCTTTCCTGCCAGTGAAATTACTTTAAAAAATTATTTCTTTGGAAGGTGAGGAATGAAGATGGACTGGAGAGTAAAGCTTTCCATCGTCAGGTTATGAAAGGATGAGTCCTTCAACAAAGCATAGATGATGTGAAGTCTGAGGCAAAGTAGACTGAAAGCAGTGCTTTACTGTACTGTCCTCTCTTGGTGTGCTTTGTCATGTGTATTGTGTTTCAGCCATCATGTTTCCAAGCTCTTACAAAATGAACGGTCATGGGAAACTCAGTAGGCAGCGCACAGACTCCACAGGGAAACCCAGCTCTGCTAGACCCCCCAGGGACGAACAGTGTCTTTCTGTCTGCTTCTGTTCCATGGCAGAGTGTCATCCCCGGGGGAGCCAGTTCATGTACCCCGAGAAAGGTAGGTACTGTAGACACTTTATAATGAGCAATGATATTGTCTGATGTCTGATCTTCCACGACCCTCGATTTAAAGTCTCTCCATGCAATGATGCTCCATACTTGTGTTTTATTAAATGTCTATTGATATTTTATTGGCTTATTTGCCGTTATGTGCCACCCAGTCCCGTGTCATATCTGTAGAACATGTGGAAAACAGCTATATTCTTGTCATACGATATAAAAAAACCTCATCTCATATGTTTAATCAGTGAACTATCTTGGTTGACATTAGGTAATGGCTGTGGTCAGGGTTTCTTCGTCCATAATGTAAAAAGATGTGGGTTGAGTTCACAGTTCTTACATACATCAAGAAAAAAACTTTCACTTTTGAATAAATAATTTTCACATCAGCTATGATTTCTTTCACGTTGCTTACAGTCCATTTTGTAAAGGACAGATTTTGTAAAAATAAATAAATACAAAATAAATGATATATATCTATATATGAATTAATGTGTTCAATAAGAACAAAGAGATCTGAAGCTACCCAGCTTGCTGGTCTTCTGACAGTTTTAATTAAGTCTGAATATGAACAAGTCATTGCTTTGAACTGTGAAGATATTCTCATGGTTATTACAATATCACTTGAAGGCAGCATCGCAGTTTCATGTCACATGACATTGTCCTGAAACATGTTATGTACTTGTTAGTGGGAAAGCTGGATTCATTTTTTTCAGTGTAATCTATCCACCTTTGCAGCTTCTCTCTGACAAATGTCGTTTCATGCAAGAACCTCTCTGCAATCAGCCATTTTGTGTCACAGAGGCAACCCCCCCCCCATTTCCACAGCTCTTCTCTGGGCTAGTATTATTCCATGGCCTTCGCTCACTCTGCAGGGGGCACATTGTGTCCTGGTCACTGAATGAAGTTCGAGGCATTGACCCCCTATGGCCTTTAAATGTCCCCCTGTCCAACCCTATTTCATGCCATCTTGTCTCCCACTAGGCGGCCATTTTGCATCAAATGGAGGAGAAGCAACTGAAGCCTCCAGCGTCATTGGGCATTTACAATATTGCTTAAGCCTTATTTCATTCTACTACAATGTTTGTTGCCAAGCTATTCGTAGCAAAGCAATTCACATTTGAGTGTCCACCTGTGGACCATGAAAAGGATTTGGATTTTACTGTATACTCTTGGATTTCAAAAAACAAAAAAGCAAAAACTAAAAAGTAAATGCAAGACTTTTTTTTTCATGGTTGAGTTGGCTATACACCTGGCTAATTAAAGCCGAGGAAAAGTGTCATTTCCCTGCATTCCATGAACATTGTAACCCACCAAACGCAAGTTAGCTAGCTTGCTAGTTTTCTTGTGTCCCCTAACATTTGTAGCTGGCTATACAGGATAAAAGTAGTATGAATCTGACTGGAGGATTCACATTCACCTGTTAAGTCACTGCTCTTCATGTTTTACATTAACCAGTGAGTAGGAAACTCCATTTATGAATGTTTCAGTATGGAATTTATGACAATAATTACTTAGAATGATAATGCAGAGCATGCTGCAGACTGGGAAAGTAACTCAACTCCGTTTTGAGGGAACATTTTGCCTCATCATCTTTCCCCTTTCCCCTCTCTGCTGTGCGTGTGTGTGAATTCACACAGCATGGACAGCAGAGCAGAGAGGCCACAGAGATAATGAGACAGACTTTGCATTAAAGTTTACTCCATTTATAGATTAAAGTGATTCATTTAAAATTGCAACAAAATCCTCTAGTAAAGACAGTGCAAGGACATCACAGTAAAGTTGCTGCCCCCCCAGTGTGTTTTAAATAGACAAATGTCGCCTGAAAAATGTTGAATTAACTAAAACCAAACCTCACTTGCAGGTAAAACCAGTTACGCCTCATTAGCTATAGTTAAGCATCTGAAAGCAATTGAATTGTTGTTCATTTTAGGCTGAGACAACCTGCCCCTCCTCCCTTTAGCAGCATGTGTGTCTTCACATTAGCAGCACAGGATCAGTGATTGCCACAAGGCTGTGAGCCAGTTTAATGTAACTCACTGAGTAATACAACGGTATATATTGTTTATTTTCATTGACTTAGCTTACTTTACATCAAGGATTCAAGGATAGTATTCCACACACAGGTTGTCACAAACAAGTTAACAACTAGAATATATTTGTTACTCTAGTAATCAACAGGTTGGAAGTTTTTTGAGATTTACTTCAGTCACATTTGTTATGAGTCTTTGGTACTGGTGAGTTGGATTATATTGAGAGGTGTTCCTCAAAATTTGTCCACAGTTTTTAATGTAATAGAATTTAATATTGCAATCTGCAGTCTCCAAAATTATCAGAAACACCACTTATAGCAAAACAAAACCAAAACAGAATATTTTAACCAAGTCTATTAAAAAATTAAATATGGAATAGTTGGTTCATACTTTTTTGTTTGTTTGTTTGTTTATTGTTTTTGTAGCAAACAAATAACAGTGCTCTTCATTGTTTAAATAAATGTTCAAGTAATGATTAATTATTATAGTAATTCAAATATTTTTCAGTACAAAGTGTTAATAAAAGGTTTACTATGAGGAAGAGGAATAGTAGACAATCATGTTTTTGACCTCAGGCAGTATTCCTATGGGGGCTGAGAAATTGATTTTTACTCTTCCATCAGACAACAACATGCAGAAAATTCTGAGAGTGTGGATGCTGGAACTGGGGAATGTTTGGCATTTTGCTTCAAAATCCCTGTGTCCCTGTATTTATCTTATGTATTTTGTCATATTTAGAACTAATAATTTCAGCAGTTATGAAATAAATATATGGTAAATGGACTTTATTTGTACAGTGCTTTTCTAGTCTGACGACCATTCAAAGCGTTTTCCCAACACAAGTCTGCATTCACCCATTTGCGCACACATTAGTACAGCGACTAAGCCACCTGCTCATTACGAGCGTTACCCATTCGAACACCATCACTGATGACACTGTATCTTGCCCAACGATCCTTTGGCACGTGGACTCCCGAGGCCCGGCATTGAACCAGCCAAAACCAGCCTTCCCAATTACGTTTATTACTCGCACAGCATCGGTACTAGACAAATCCAAGCAAGAAATCATGACAAAAATGAATCGTAGCAATCACAGACCATCTGGTACTTGGTCTCGGCAATCACTGCTTACATCTACATCATGGGCAGTTAGAGATGTACACCTTGTGACATCTTGAAAAAGGGGGGGTGGGGGAATTCCACTATCAGAGCTTTAAAACCCAGACTGCCACTCTGCCAGAAGTTGCACCAGTTGATCATCAAGTGACTTCAGAGCCTCAGAGCTCCTCAGACTGTACTCAGCAGTCTTCATTTCTAAACTGGACATACTCTTCAAATATCTGCTTGCTTCAACAGATTAGCATGGCAAAATCTGGTCTTGCTCCTGCCCTCAGTAGTGCCACTATTTAATTTCAGAATGGAGTATGGACCACCAAATGATGCACTCAGACCAGATGCTCACTGTGGCACTAAAGCAAGACCTGATTAAAATTGTGGTCAACAGCCTTCTGATCAAACCGAGTCTTCATATGCCTCTGATCCATCCTGGTGAAGATTGTTCCAGGCAACCACATGGCCAAATACCAGTTCAAAGTGCTGATTCTCGTAGATTCACAGAATGACATCCCAATCTCTAGCAGGCTGAATGCTGCAGATCTCTAACATGGTTTGGTAAAATAGTTAGTTAATCACTGTTTGTAGAATCTGATGAGCCCATTCAAGAGCCCCTCGGAACTGGGGATGATATGCAGATGAAACTGTATCTGAAATATCATGCTCACACATGATGTCCTGAAAGTCTTTAAACAAAATGGTCAAAAGGTCATGCTACACTTGCTTTGCCAACCCAAAGCTAAGAAAAGAAACCTGCTTGTGCCTATATGATGGTTCAAGCCTTAATATTTCTTAAAGGAATATCCCAAGGGAAACAAGTCGTAACAGTCATTCAGGTCAACAAAAACTCATTATCTAGTTTTAGGCAAAGGACCAAGACAATCTATGACCACTTTTGAAAAGGGCTCTTCCACAGGCACAGGAGTCAGTCGAGCTACAGGGACAGGTTTCACTACCAACTGACAAGAGTGACCGGAGCTACAAAAAGCTACCACATCATGATGGAGGTTAGGCCAGTAAAAGGGTCTCATGACCTTAGCCTGAGTCTTCCTAATGCCTCAGTGGCCAGCTAACAGTGTGTCACGGACCAAACTTAATACCTCTACATGATAACCTTGAGGCAGATCCATCTGCTCATACACGCTCTGCTGTACTCTACTCTACTAGTGATTTTGAGTTTCCACTTTCTCATAAGCACATTCCCTTATAGGAAAAATTCCTCAGTCATGTTTTCAGTCCCCTCCCTAAGCCGGCTCACAGTGTGGTCCTGTTTCTCCTCTGCAATCAATATGTCTTGATTCACCACTGGCAGCTGATTCATACAATACATTTTGCAAAAAAAAATACCAAGTTTCAGGCAGATGAATAATACCAGCTACCATAAGAGATTGTCCTGATGCTGTGTGTCTGATAACCATGACAACCATAATTGGAGTCTCAGCTACCCCTTCCCCAACTGCACCCATGCCACCTGACAGGATACCATAAAACATTTCCAAGTTTGCTTTACCAACAGTTTCCACTTGTTCTTAGACTGCACTCAAACCAATGCAATTACAAACGACAGAACAGCTGGCATCGGCTCATCAGCTCTCTTTTTTCAGTTGGCCTGGACAAGAAAATTGAATCTAACCAGGTCTACGACAACAATGACAGGTGATCATTTCCAGGAAAAGAGAATGCTTGTCTCTTCTGTGAATAGAGACTTGTGTTGTCACCCACCATTCAAGGAGTTCACCAGTGGATGCCAACCACCAGTACTCTTGTCACTGTGGCATTTCTTAAAATCCCCTATGCTTTTCATTTGTCACGCCATGAATCTTTCAAAATGAGGACATATATATAGTTTTATTCAAGTAGGTTTGCCCGACCTTTGGCAGCCAGGCTCTGCTTGAACTGCTCCAACACAATCACCTCAAGCAGCTTCTTAAATTCATGCACCTCACTAGCTTTCAGTCACTAATCAAAAGCTGCTTCTTGTTATCATGCAGAGTTCCAAATAACTTTGTCCTGGTTGTATTCTCTTTGTCCTGAACCACTGTCTACACACCTCTTGAACTAACGCATATGCTTTTAACACTGGCTGTCAAACCACATCCATCATCAAACTGACTCATGGCTAGAGCAAAATAATTTTCCTAGGCCTTCCCTGTTAGGGACCCCTGTATGAGGGTCTCCCACTCCTCTTCAGGCCAGTCTCGCTGCACAGCAATCTTATCAAACATCTCAAAGAAACAGTCAGCCTTCTCAGGATCAGATCTCACCTAATAAAAACATTTCCTTACATCAAAGATTTTGCACTCCTCCTGACACCTGCGATCTAAAGCAAGGTTAGCTTTCTAAAAATCTAATTAAAGTTAAATTTTCTCATGCTCCTTCTGTTTCTCCCTTTCTCTTTCTTTCTCTAAAGCAAGTGTGTGTGTGTTTGTATGTGTGTGTTTGTGATTCTGAGACCACCTGCAAAGAAAGACAGGGCCAGGGGTGGTGTGGTGGTGTACACAGACACACATACACACACACACCAGAGCCCCTGCCAGTACAGAAGGAGCTGAAGCAGGCTGTGTGCTGGTTGATAAGCAATAGCAACACTGCTCCCAACAAGAAAGTTGTGTTTCTAAAGGAAAAACACACTCCTAATGTGTGTGTGCTTTGTCCGTACTCAGAGTCTATTACCTGCAGGGAACTACAAATACCTAAAGATGGGCTCAGTTTCATATAATGAGCCCAAAATGTACTTGTAGTTTCTCTTAACATTTCTAAATTATGACAGAAAAGGATTTATTGTTTCACCTTGCGAACACTGTTCACATTCTTTAAGTGTCATGGTGTCATCAAATGAATCCATACCCTTAGGTGTAAGTAATCCCCAATGTAGTCTCACTGGCAAAGTGCTCATGAGGAAACAGGTGAAAATGAGCATGAGTTTTTCTTCAGTGCAAAGTCTGTCTAAAACCTTCATGTGTTGTTGGTTAATTCATTTTCATTTCATGTTAACGCATACACGTTATATACGTTTGCTAGGTTAACCACTTGCAAAGGTCAGGTGAAACGCCACTAAACAAGACAGGGTACGTTATTTACGTTCAACTGTCTGATGTGAAACTACATATTTAACAAGGGTTGTTGGTGTTGCTTTCAGCTATTACTGTAAGTCATTAACCATAGATTTAAAATAATAGCTTATACTACTCCATTTCCACCATTGTCTGTCTCTGCGCCTCCCGACCAGACGGTTAACAAGCCCTTTTTTTCAGCATTTTTATGATCAACAACTTTTGACACTTGATAAAAGCTCCTCATGGTTTCTCGGGTTGGGCAACCGTAAACAACGCAAAACATAGGCATTCTGAGTGTGTGATGCAGTGATACCTGTGCAGAAAATCACTTCCTGCCCTCCATCTGCAGTTCACACCACAACAAAAGAGCGACGTGACATCATATGCAAACAACCTATGCAGTTCTGATTGTACTGTATTGCTCTTAAGTCTATTACTATTGAGTTTAAACAAGTAATAACAAAGATTAAAACATTTGAATTAGTGTCACTTGAGAGACACACAAAATGCTGATCTTCCTTCGAAAGGTTAAACTCTCCAATAGATGATGCGAATATGCTTACAAAATATAGATATGGTCTTTCGTGCCAAGAGCCATAATACTGTGTTTACATATGTGTAAAACTACATGCTAAGTCAGAGTTGACATTTCTTATCACTGAAAAATACAGGTCTTTCTATTAATGGGCAATTAAGGAATTTTAAATCTTGGGCCCCATTTTCTCCATATTTTGGTGTCTAAATATTAATAGGTACAGAGTGTTTGGAATTTATCCAGTCTATCATCTTAGACAGTAGCTGTGGGAAGCAATGGCAGCGACATGATCCTTGAGGGGAACTGCACCCATTAAAGAACATCCACTAAAAGTGTTTGTTTTTGCCACTGGGACAACATTATGGAAAGGAACGGATTGTCAGCTGTTTTCATTGAGTAAATCTTTAGTAAATCCATACATCTATTTTTTTTTTTTATTTGCTGTGCAATAACCCAAGGGCACTGTATTTTCTAAGACAATATTTATTTTTTACACTCTGTTTATAATTTACATTGTCCTCTAAAGTTGATTTCTATTTTGTATTTTTTTTTATCTATTGTTTATTTTATTTTGTATCTTTTTCTTATCATCTATTTTGTTCTACTTGTCCTGTTTTTCATGTGCAAAAATGCATGCTTAGTGTAACTGGGGAATAGTTAGAGTTAGAATAACCCATCACTTAGGCCTCAGGACCTGACCCACACACATGCACAGTACCGTTTGGGCACGATGCACGGATCGGGAGGTGACAAGGCTCCAGGAAAGATTCAAGGAAACAAGTGTAAAATGAGTCCTTCTTTTAACTGATGTCTGTCCACAGGACCAAGTTGCAGCCAATGACTTGAATCTGTTGCATTCTGTTGAAGAACAAAGAAATCTTTTGGATTCTAGTTTTTACTTGTTAGGCCACTGAATCCAATATAAATGATATTGTATGTACAGTATGGTTATGTAAATGTATTGAGATTTGTAGCCATGCAATGTGGATGTTTTGTATATTAAGATGTGCTGTGTCCCTGCAATTTACTATTACGGGCAAATAAAAACACCAGTCTGAAAACATTTCCTGTTAAGGTTTGGATGGTTCCAGTATGCAACATTAATATTCTTTACCAGTCACATACTTGTTTAAGTGATGAACAGCACCACTTGTGGTTGTTGTCAGAGATGGGAACAGACATTCTATACTTGGCCAGTGCTACAATTTCCCAACAGATGATGGCTATTTATAATGAACAAAAAGTACTTGGCACACTCGCCGAAGGCAAATGTCTCCTAACCATTGAGAAGTTTACAGACAGACCATTGATAGCCTGGATTGCCATAGATTGACTAATGATTGCTAATTGTTTATGGATTGTAAAATAATACTTTGTGTGAAGGTTATACAACAATAAACAACATAATAATGGCTACGTTGTAGCCAGAACTGTTGAAGTGGTCTTGGAATGGGAACTAACGCAGAAGCAGTTCTGAGCACTTTGCCAAGTGTTGGTATGTCTGTCTGTAAACAGATTTTATCACCCTGACAGCATCACAACCGTGTAAAATGCAGTCATGAAACTGGTGCGTAGTTCATATCATATACCAATGCAAGGAGGTTTGTGCAATGTAAATAAATAACTGTAAATAAGTGCAATGAAGTATGTATAAACAGAAGCCAAAGTCAAGCAAGGAACCATTAATTTCCAGTGAGATCATATTGTGGAATGTGATGTATGCATAGGTTGCTTAATTAACAGCTTGAAAAGTGAGGACATTCTGACTTGTCCTAACTTTTGGACAGACAGTCAATGGGCTGTTTTGACATGGTTTTATGTGTTAGGCTGACTCGGGTTAAGGTTAGGCATTTAGTTACTGTTAGGGTAAGAGGTTATGAGATCAATGAGTGTCCTCAGAGCAACACACGCATTGTGGTTGATGTCATGTCAGTGGATCATGTCAACTGTCAACGATGCAAATGCATATTAAGAGTCTCAGGTGCTACTCAATCACCAATAACCCCAGTGAAAATTTCGAGGGATGCCACTGAGTGTGGCCCTTGAAAGATGCTACAAAAATTGAAATGGCCCTTGACAGGAAAAGGTTCCCCATCCCTGAGGGGATTCTTATTATCAGCAAATTACATGAAAAGATGAAAGCCAACAGTGTGTTCATCTCTCAGCTTCATGACATCTTTTCACTTTCTGACACTTAGCTCAGAGCATGTAGACTCATACTGAAGCTGTAGTTCTTTACCAAAAAAAAAAAATATATATATATATATATATATAACAAATGTATACCTTAACAGCTAGGTGCTGTAGTTTTTAACAAGGCTTTGGACAATACTTGATAGCAGGATTAATGGAGAACCAAAAGCCTGATGTCACAACTAGTCTAAGCTCTGTTCTATTAGCTTCAGTATCTCAGTCAATTCTCTCTTGAATATTTCATTCATTGGTTTTCCTGCAAAAAACAAAAACAAAAACAAAGCCTGTTCCTTGGATTAATTTTCCGTATTCTAGGACAAAGTGGCATCAGAAATGGAAACCCTCAAAAGTTAATAAAATGAAACAGCCATTCATTTGATACCAAATAAAAAAAGCTACAGCTCTCATAAAAATGACGCTACTTACACTGTCACGTACGTTTTTCACCCCCCCATATATATTGGCATTACTATCAATCATCATTGCCAAACAGTTAATGCATAATTTGATAAATGAAAGGAATGATTAAACGATGTTGAAGTAACCATCCATCTATCCATGCAATTAGCCTATCATTCATCTTTTTACCAGCCACAATATATCCAGTTATCCTGCTGTGCCACCCATTGGACATCTTTGGTGACCCAATGAACTGTGCAAACAAATCCAGAGTACTTGGATCACAGTGATCCAAGTATTGTGCACCACCCAGTCAACTACGTGCAGTTTAGCCGGATAGTGCAGCAACTCAACTGGACATTGCACTCGACACAGCCAGGGTTCACAAATAATATTCCTTTGTACCATTACTTAAAAAAAATAAAATAAAAAATAAAAAATAAAAATCTGGATATGTGGAAAGCAATTAACCACACACTTCCAGGCAAGATAAATACGCAGTTTAACTGTATCTGAATGATGTAATCACTTCTCACATCATGTCTTCTCTATGATATTTGACAAATCTCTGTCAAAATATCTGGTCTGACCTTGAATTTGATTTCTCTTATTGTTTGTTGTCCTCTATACACCAAAATGCTGATAATATTGCCAGCATCTCTGCTGTGAATACTGACATCTGATCTGAAATTCTATGTTCATTTTAACCTCAGAATGTTTAGTCCAAATGCCTCTCTCCCACTCTCTGGATCCTCAAATCCATTTGTATGATCTGTAAATATGAATTTCATCCTTGTTGCAAATGAAACTTAACTTCCTTGACTGTATCTCCTGATTTCTTTATTTTTTTTTTATTAACCAGTATGCAAAGATCAGCTTCAGGGTCTGGAATTAGCCATGGTGGTACAACTAACCAACAGACTGGAGGGCACACATTAATGTTAATAATCCCAATGTCGTCTGCTTTAGATTTTATTTTACGTATTTACAGATTTTTTGGCCTTTTTTGCTCTTCTTCTGTTGTAAGGGAGGCAATTCAATTTCTGTCTCATCAGCTCTATCCAACTATGTAACGTGCAATGTAAGATTGGATATTGCACGGTATTAGGCTGGGTGGCACACTGTCGACTGGGTCGTGCTTGATGTCTACTGGGTGCCAGTGCACGATAGGTGGTGTGCAGTTTGGGTGGTGGGTGTCTGGTAACTGGATCAGTGCTGTGCAGTTTCGGTGGGGTTTTGAAAAACGGTTGTCCATGCACTTCGACATGCAGACAGGATGATTTGGAGATTAGGCTGCCAGCCCACAGATTGGTGCATGACCTGGTCTACCTCCTGAGTCACAGCCACAACTGAAAATAAGACACAACTTTTGGATGGGCCAGTACAATGAAATACGATTGAGCATAAATTTAGTAGTACAAGCTGATCTACTTAATACACAGTTCTTGTACTAAGTCTGAAAAATTGGCATAATGTGGACATTTGAAAGAAATACAGAGTGGGAGGAAAATTGAGAGGGAGTGGAAGACAGGCCCAAAGAGAGAATATTGAAGTCATGACACCCTCCCAGTCCCTTGTTAACTAAAACAAAACGACATCGCCTTATCTAACCTGCTCCTCATACTTGGCCAGAGGAACAAACTGATATATTAGCTGTTGGCTGCTTGCTATCTAGTCATTTGGGATTTGAGGCTAATTCATGTTAGTGTGTTCTGTGCTTTGTTTGCTCTGGCATGAGACAGGCGGGTGGGAGGGCAGAGTTCTAATCATCAAGGGTATGAACTCCCAAACACAGACACAATGTATAATTGGATATCACATTACTGTGGAGGCAAAGTGGATGTTTAAGTGCATCTAGTTCTCATGTAAATACACACTGTTATGAGACAGTCCTTATCATTAGCTGTCCAGGTTAATCAGCATTCATAATACATTGTAAAAGTGCTGTCAAGAACAATCTTGTGTGGTGCCAAAATAAGGGCACTGTATCTCACACACACCACTTATACATATGTTGTATGGCTCAGTTTAATTTAAACAAACCCCTCTTTGAGTAAGTGATCCTTCTCTTGGGCAAACATGAGTTTGGATGGAGGAATTGGAAAGTGAGAGGGCTGGAAATTGGAATGGCATAAAAGAGGTAAGAAAGAAAGGAGTAAGAAAAAGAGTGAGGGAAAGACAAATAAATCAGGATGGAGGGAAAGCAGAACAGATTGAAACAAATGGAGCAGAATGCGAGCTGGGAGTCTCTAAGTCTCTCATGTCTCTGTCTCACTCGCACACCTGGTAGCAATTGAAAAGTAACCTTATTAAGTGCAATAACTCTCTCTCTCTTTTTCTCTCTCATACAGGCAGTTGCACAATGAGATATGCACAGCCGCACACACACATGGCCTATTAGCCAGGATAACAAGGCCTATTTATGACCAACATCACACTTACTCCATTTCACTTTAATAGCTAAATGTATTCCACAGCAAATTGGTCATGTCACAGGTACACACTTGCACTCACACACAGAGGCACACAAGCTAATACAACTGTACGCAAGATACCCACACACCTACAAATAAGAAACATTTGTGAGTTACAGCACAAACAAATGCATGCAAACGCGCACACACATGCACACACATGCACACAGCCAGGATGTATCAGGGGAGAGCTGTGAGGGAGGACAGCACTGAAACGAGTCAGCCAGTGTTACTGATGTGTTACGCTAAAAGTACAATATGCTGTAAAATAAGACAACCTAATTTGCAAAAAAGACATTGCAACCAAGATTATAGAGAAAGGTACAAAGAATCGTAAGAAAGAAACTCAAACCAGATAAATAAAATACTATTAACATCTTCTTGGAGTGTCAACATAAGGCTATTTCAAAATAATGGTTAAAAACATAGTTTCACTTTGACACCAACTGGAAACTCTTTGAAACCAGTACTGTATAATTTACCAAGGTTACCTAAACAGAATTTGAAAGGTTCATAAATGCTGCTTCAGTTCTGAGTAAAAAATTGAAAAAATCCACATGGAATCAACAGACTTTCAACAACATTTTGTTATCTGTTAAAAGGAATCAGGCAAATTGCAGTATTGTTGTGAATTTATTGTTTTGTGGTATTGAGTTATAACAAAGAAAAGCTGATTCATAATTACATTTACATTTCTCAGTGAACGAAGAAGAGCCTGTTCTAGCGTCTTTGTCAGCATTCAGTGTGCAGAAGGTAAAGGCTCAGTTTACATAAATTACAGTATGTAACCATGTCCTGAGGTTTGGAGATACTGGGCTCTGATTAGGTCTGCCCCCACTCCAATATAACACAAGTGAATGTGTGTATTTATTTATTTTTATGTGGAAAGAATGTAGAAGTGTAGAACTAGTGGTGAAAAGCTAAAAATTGTGTCTCTAGAAACAAACTATTAACAGCCTTCACTATAACTGCTTTCCATCAAAGAAAGATACTGCTATTGATTCCAAATGTCCTTTTTTGATAAACACGAATGAAAAGAAGTTTTAGACTTGAATAAGAGAAGTATGTTGGCTTTTGGTGTTTTATTTTTATTTATTTGCAATTTTTGTTTGGACTGACTATATAATCTGTCCTGTATATCCTACGTTACGAATTGTTCACATTAATTTCATATTAAATCATATCTAAGTAAATGAACTAATAAAAGGGACTAGGAATTTGTTTTCTCCAAATAAAGGCATAGTTATGCTATTTCAATAAAGCTGTACTAATCAATATTCTGACTCTAAAGAACATATAGTTTTTCATTCAACCAAGGACAAAATATGATTGACACAATCAATATTTCTGTTTCTCCACTTGGACGTGTGATGACCATTACAAAACACCTGAAATCAGGCAGTGGATAGAGCATAGTGACTTGGTGTGACCCTCTGCTCTGGCAGCCTTGGCTGGCAGTTTGAACTAGCAGCTTCAATAGTTGCCGGAATAGTAAGTGAGGTATGAATGCTTCACGACCTGCACAGAAAGGTAACTTCATGGCTCCCTTTGATACAGCATGAAGAAAAAATATCCAGGGCATTGCTAGTGCTTCCATCCCAAGTGTCTTGGAGTTATGTGAGAGTCTGAAATGCAGTTGGAGTTATTTTCAAACCTAGGAGGGATTCTTCAATTTCATCCTGATGGATGTGTGTATGACATGGTCACTAACCTCTCTTAGTCTTTCCCTCAGTGTATAGACAAACACGGACCTGCAGGAAGCTTAGGTTTATAATATATGAGCCAGAATATATTGGAGAAGTTTGGTTGTAACTGGAGTGGGACAAGAAAGAAGCACCATCAAGGGTCAGTGAAACAGGCTTGAAATCAGCCTCTAATGGTGTCCTGAAACATCGGTCCAGCCACACATTCTTTGGTTTGGTTGTGTCCCCCCCAAAACTGAGAAAGTTACCAATCTATCCCCCCAATTTACAGAAGAAAATGTTAAATATGTCCTCCTTTTATGAACCCTGTCAATGGATTTGTTTCTTACTATTTATTCCCGCATGTTAAGGAAAACATAAGTGCCCCCCCCCATTTGGATTCTTGGCTCTGCTCATACCAGAGAGAAGGCATACATCACTTCCCTGTCATGAGAACTATGCCCCCTTTTGGGACATAAATTGAGCTGCCCTACTTTCTAATGTTAAACCCTGTAAACAGTATAAAATAACATAGGAAGTGGAGCTAAAACCAACCCGCGTTTTCTGCTCGTCTTGTAGTAAAAGGTTGTGTAATAAGTACAAATGGCTGGCCACATTCAATGTTCCATTGACAAGACTCCTTACATGACAGACATGTGTGGACACAAAAAGCAAAGAACAATTGAAGTTTTATTTATTTTTTTGTTGTTTGTTGCACATGTATGTTTTTTTCTTTTCTAGCTCAAGTATTTCACATGCACCTTCGCCAGTAGTAAGCATTTAACCATTCTCAGGGAATAAAAAAATAAATCACCTTCAAGGATTGCGTGGCCCTGTCAGAAGTATGTGTTTTTGAGTGCTTACTAGACTTTTGTTATTGTAGATCATAGTCGTAGATCAACAGTCTAGTAGTCTCTGAGCTGCAATGTTCTTTCGCCCAACATATGAAACAGTTACATAGAACAATCATCATATTGATTTTAATTGAAAAATCACTTTTTTCCCTTCAAGGGTTGTGTCTTAGAAGCAGGTGTGTGTGTGTCTATTTCATGAATGTAAATGAAAAAGTAGAATTTCTGAGTAAAGGTCAGGGTGGCACCAAAATCAAGCATTCATTTCAGAGACACCTTGATAGACAGTAAAGCTGAAACTTGAACCTTTCCATCAAATGTTATGGCAATCTGGCTTGTAAATGAGACACTGCTTTACATCTTTTTCTTGGCTATTTTAGACACTCAGAGCATAGTGACATAGTGTAAAGTCCAAAAAAGTACATGTATGGATGAAGTCAGGCTGGATGGATGGTAAAACACGAGACATAAGTCTCACTCTCTGTCACACACACACACACACACACACACACACACACACACATATATGTATATATAATGTGTTTGGAAGGCTTTCTGGCAAGGTGGCTTTCTGGCAGGCAAAGGTACCTTGTGCATTAGTATGAGAAACTGAGTTCTAGACCAAAATGTTGGTATTTGAAGACCTGGGAATGACCTGGGTTTGGATGGATGACCCACTGGCCAATGTCAGCATCCTTAAATTAGAGACACTTGGGACATTGCCTTTGCAACTCATAAGGCCCTGAGTCATGATCATTAAGGTTTTTGTAACTTCAATGGACTGATATTGAATAGATAGAGCATAGATTCTCATGACACCAATTTTCATTCGCATGACTGTGGATATACCATAGAGGCCTGATCCACATACACATAAACAAACCCCAAAGGGAAAGTAAATCAATGGTGTTTTTAACCATTCATTTGGAGAGACTCCATTACTAGTTATCACATTTATTTCCCTTGTAAAAATCTGTTCAGCACATTTAAATTGCTAGTCTTCTTGTTATTCCAGCCTACTTTTATTGCACAGCTCCAGTATTTATCATTTGTTTTGCTTAAATACCAAGCCAAACATAAACAGTCATAAATCTTCCATGAAGAGCACAGCATATACAGTGTGCCCCAGGGGACTCAATGCCTCAGTCCCCCATAGAGGAGCCCTTCACAGTATCTTACTGTAAATGGCAAATTCCCCTGAAACTCTTTGTCCCAATTTAACAGCTATGCTCGGGTCTTGCTTTCATTTCAAGACAGAGGGAATTTTTGCTGTTGTCTTTTTTAGGTTTAAAAAAGAGCAAGTTAGACACATAAACAGCCTTAGTCCCCTCACATACAAGCACACGCACACATTTGTGAGTATGGAATCATTTACGCACAAACACACATATAAACAAGCACCATGGCATGCACATCCACACACAACCCAGTCAGTGACCTCACAGGCAATTTGAAGGTTTTTAGCTAAGCCACAGTTAAAAATGATTAGGCACCTGTCGAGGGCGAGGAGATTGCCACTGAAGGGCTTTCCTGTGGTTAAGGGGTGCTGAAGGTCACAGTGCTTTCAGCCTCTAATGCAGTCTGAAGAGGTCATCCAATAAAATGGCACCCTTTATCCCACCCACACTAAAACATCCAGTGCAAGAGAAAACAAGAATTTGCCCTTTGTTTTGGCTTTCTTCTGAATGTAGAATCAAACTTGTACAATACATACCGCAACCGACACAACAGAGATGTAAAGCCATCAGTGACACATTATGACTTTTAAATGAAAATCTTGTCACGTTTTATGTGGATGTTCAATCAATGTTTGTAAATTTAGTCAATTCATCAGTACATTCCTCAGTGCGTTCTATATTGACCAAGAATGATTTTTCCTGCTTGCTAAGCCATGCCATCTGCGCGTACATGTACCAGGATGTATTACCTGGCCCATATGCTTTGTATCACAACCCTACACTGCAAAAATCTAAATAAAATGAAATATTTTAAATCAAAGTAATATGCTTTTTTTTTTTGTCTGACAAGATATATCTTCAGTTTTTTATGTTAGAGAGTGTTACTAGTTTCAAACTATTTTGCCCTTAACTACCTTAATAAGATATTAGAACTTCTTACAGCGAGTTTATTCATGGTTCAGAGAAACTAGAACTTCCAGAACTATAAAGCTGTTTGATAGCACACGAACAAGAACAAAACTACTTTGTCGCAGTCAGAATTTCCTCATATCCAGACAAATGTACTTGTATTTATTCTGGCAGCAAAATTATTAAGATAACTATGGATTCTTTGAGCCGGGATAATTTGACTTATTTTAAAGTCTTGGAAAGTGAAATTTTCCTGTTCTGTTGGCGGATAACTTATTTTAAGTAATACTTCCACGGTTTTATTTTTTTTTTTGAGCTGAGTTATGTGCCTACTCGGTCCTGCTGGTTTTGCTTGCCTTTTCCAGTTAACCTTCTATCTGGGATACTGAAAAAGCTCTCCAGCACACCTCTGCCCAAGTGAGGAGTAAAACTTTCATGCACAATGTTGCTTGGAGATTCCACCAGGCATGGCTGTGTTGCATTCCGGCTACACTGCCGTTTTGTTCCATCCTTAGAACAGCTTTATACTAGGCGAAGTGTTTTGCCTGTCTATTTTGTTGAGTTGCTCAGATTTTGTTCATTTGGCAATTTTTCCTTGATGTTTGTGCTTCTGTCTTTTGTGTGTAGGTATGTAGGTTTTCTTTTTTTATGCATTTTAATTGTGTTTATTGTTCATATGATTGGAAGTCTGCACCAGGTGTTTTATTTTGAAAAATGACTGGACTCTGTATGCTCTTCCTATGTCTGACTTCCTGACTGGCTTGATCTGCTCTGTGTAGTTTTGCGCAGCATCCAACAAAAATAGACCATGTGGGCATTCTTCAAGCATTGCTGTGGATGGCTGCAATCAGCTCCAGCAGCGGTGTCAGCTGGAATGCGATGCAGCCATTCCCGTTAGAATTTGTGGGTAAGTGACACACACACAGGTTCTCTTGAGGTTGGAATCAGCAACAGCATCCAACAAAGACTGCCCACACTGAAATTAACTGCAACAGAAGGATTCAATTTCTGTTGGCATTATAGGCAAATTTGAGCAAAGGTACCACCAGTACCCGATTGCTCTTGGAAGCTCAGGTTTGGGATGATCCCTGCTAATGTAGCTGTGGCTTCAGCTTCTTTCTGTTACATTTCTTTGGCCGTAAACCCCAACTCGAATAACTACAGCTGAATATCCAGGTCAGCCATTTTCATGTTTGAAAATGTAGCTAACTTGCAATGTACACAAAAAGTGGCATTTGGCATGCTCCTGGCTACCCAGAGGTGGAGACTAGTAATCCCACCTGAAATTGCCTGGAATTCTTCTTTGTCGTCACTCTACACATCAAATGATTGCACTGGTGCCAGAAGAACAACATTTTTTTTTTTTTTCAACTCTGTTGTCTCAGTCAATAAAGCACTGAGGAATTTGTTGTTTCAATTGACTACATTTATCATCACCACTGATTTAAAAAAACACATAGAATGTGGTGAAATTTTCCTTTAAGGAAAAGTTAATAATTGCTTTTATGACTCCATTATCAACTCTGAGGTGATGTACACTTACTTTACAATTAGCCACTCAGTCAGTACATTTTTTCAGAGGCCATTAAGACTAAACATGTAGCATACAAATGTATAACAAACAAAGTTTGATGGTTTTATGTAAATCCACCCATTTCTGTGGAAAACTACTCCTCTTTTAGACAGTTGGTGCAATAACCATTTCATAGTCATTGTCAACCTTTCTCTGAAGGTTTCTGCAAATCAGTTTAGAACTGTTTGAGATAACCAACCAATCTAACTTGCAACTTTGTTGTTTTATTTCAGTCTTTATAAAGACACTAACAAAAGTCATGATTTACATCTGAACACTATAGTACATAGTGAAAATGGATTACATTCAGGGATATTGGATTCTGAAAGAAGGTATATTGTACTGATATATATTTGAAGTTGTTATTATTACTGTATTGTTGTTTATTAAATTGATATTGGAAGGAGGGTGCCCCATGACCCCACGAGCTATGTGAACTGTATCCTTCTATGTCGGCTCTTCCTATCATTGTGAAGCAGAATTCACCAAGCATTGGATTGTTCACTCACTAATAGGGAACGTGAGCTGGGTTTAGACCGTCGTGAGACAGGTTAGTTAGTTATGTAATTAACCAAAGAAAATGTTGCCCTGTTTTATTGGATTACATACAGTAGATAATGTGTCTGTTATATGTTTGTGTGTGTGTGTGTGTGTGTGTGTGTGTGTGTATGTGTGTGTGTTTGTGTTGCCAGGGTTCAGGTGCAGACACAAAAGTGTTATCGTTGCAACATGAAAAAATAAACACGTCTATGAAGATTCTCAGTCATTCAGGTCATTGTTATCCGACAGGGTTGAGTCAAGGGCAACGAGACTTGGTTCTATAAACCTGAAAACTTTTCACCTCTCATCCATGGGGCTTCCTGAGTTCTAACTCACTGGTGGGGAATCTCAGGTGTTTAACCTCTGCGGGGTTGTTATCACAGTCATTGTTATTATCTTCACCTGGGGTAAGGTGTGAGAAACACTCATTGTTCAAGTTTCTACAACCAAGTCCAGTACCCCTTGATTCAACCCTTTTGGATAAAATTTTAAAATTTAAAAAAAAAAAAAAAAAAGATCACACATTTTCTCTCATATCACTATGCATATACAAATACACCTAACCTTTGGCACCATTTAAAACAGAAACATTAACCAGCATAGTGTGCAAATTAAAGCAGAATTTATTCAGAAATCACTTTATGCATGCTTATTGTAGATGCACATATGCACAAACATACATAAAGACAGGGATGTACACACACAAACACCATCTGACGCATGGATAAGCATGCACCTGCTCACGCTTAACCAGTTAATATATACAGCTGCAGGAACACAGATAACAGCACATACTTTGCCAGTATGGGGGACATGAAGATGTTTTAATGCTAATGCAACCGCACGATTTTGTGGTCTCTGTTTGGCACAACTGTCAGGTCAAAGTTTCCCCTTGACCAGCGTATAACAATGAAAAAGGCCTCGTCTGACATCTGTGAAATTTGCTGTGGATACACATGGGCCGTAAAGAATGAATCTGTATGTTTTGATGATCCAGTGAGCCTTCCTCTCACACTGTCTGATATCAGAGCCGCATTATTATTATTATTACTGACTGCTTCAGACAAACAGACAGACCTTCTAAAAGCTGAATTTAGTTGAAAACCTGATGATAGCACTAAAAAACACTTAACAGCAAGGCTTGGAGTTGAGTAAAACAACAAAGAGAAAAATTATGTAATAACACTAACATATAAACAGAAAACGGCAAATTCAACTGAGTAAAAAGAAGAAAAAAGAAAAAAACTGACACCAAAGCATTTAGACCTGACAAGAACAAATATGCAAGAGAAATGAACTGATCAAGGGGAGAGTGCATTACTAGAGTTAAGGCCACATGTTCACAGCCCGTGTGTGTGTGTGTGTGTGTGTGTGTGTGTGTGTGTGTGTGTGTGTGTGTAAAATATTCCCAGTCTTGTCTGATTCATCGGATTAATCATTGTCTATTGACTGAAAAATAGTCATTACAGCAACACACAGTCTCTCAACAACAAAGGAGCCCGAAAGAAGTATTTGGAGCCCTGCTTCTGCATAACAGTCCAGAGCTGAAGGAATAACAAGATGCATCGGTGGGTATGTAGCCAAAGACTTAAGGCCGTTTTCTGTCGTCGACAACAATGAATTTCAGAGGTTAATAAACACACTGGAACCAATGTTATACAATTCCACCAAGGCCACACTTTAGTCGCACAGTGATAGCAGCTCTGTACAGAGACAACAGCTAAAGTGACACAGCCTCAAAGAAGCAGAGTGCATCTCAGTGACCACAGATGGATGGACCTCACAAGCTACTCAGAGCCAGATTACAGTCACAGCTCATGTTATGAGCAGCGAATGGGAAGTGAAAAGTTTTGTCCTCTTTTCCAATCACACACTGGACTCAATGTAGCTGGAGTTTTAACATGTGCTGTTTTGGGGAGACATGAAGAATAACAACAACCATCATGGTATTGCTTTTACAGACAATGCACGAACTACGGATGTAGCAGTGAGAGAGGCTGGACACATTCAGATCCCACTGCTCAGACCACATTCAGAAGTGATCTGCAATACCGAAATACATTCAGTTGATTCTTTAGTACTTTAATACTAAAATACTGTTTTACTTTTGCCTCACACTTATGCACTGCAGTACTACTTTGAAAATGTCTTTCAATTTTATCAAGTCTGTGTACTCTATTTTTAACTTCATTTTATTATTATTATTCAGTGTTTTCCATCTCATGTTATACATTCTCTTTATTCTATTTTCATCCTTATTCTATCTTATTTTTACTATTATAATGAAGTGGGTTTTATATTCCATTCATTCTCTATCTCTGTTTTCAGGTCTTTTTATGTGGAGCAGTTGTTGCATGTGATGTCTTTGTTATAAAGCACTTTGAGCTGCATTTCAGTGCTAATAATGCAAAGGCATTATTTGATACGAAGTAATGTTATTTGAACATTACCTACGGTTAGAGGTGATAACAATGGTTTTACATGTTTGGTTTTCTTATGGATTTGTAGAATATTCTCTCCACTTCTAAGCTTGTGCCGTAGCAGCTCTGACACAGCATGTCCCAGACCTTTCTGTGACCTCACCTCTTCCTTTCTAATATTCACTCACTCTCTGTCTCCCTCCCGTTCCCCCTTCACTCCCTCCCAACATGTCTTTCATATTTCAGTAGGTTTTAGCAAGGATCAACTCTCTAAGGTTAAGTTGCTCCTTTTAAAGGTCTCCAAATGTGTTCATATGTTTGTGTGTGTGCTTTGTGCTAGTGGGTGATGGTGCTGTTCCTATTGATCAATGCAAGAAATGTAGAATGTCCAATTATGACCCTTTTGTATTTCTTTTAATCTTTTTACTGCATTTTACCCTCTGATGGCTAAAAGGGAATCAATTTGACGTATGATTGCTACTGTAGTGCGACAATTAGAAGAGACATGCATGAATATGAGTGAGGTCAGACATGTCTGACAGTGTGTGAATGTGAGAGTGATCTGACATGACACAACAAGCTTTTCCATTTTTGTTTTCCTTCTTTCTGCTTTGATTTCATATTTTGGGTTTTGTTGGGTTTCCCTTTTGTGCCCCTTTCTCGATTGATCAGTCTTTCCATCTGCCCGCCCACCAATACTGTTTGGTCTGTCTGTGCATTTACCTTCCAGGTTGCCATGAAGTTTAATGTGCTTGTAGTCCGCAGAGGAAAGTCCCTTTGAGTTTTAGTGACATACCATAGTCGTAGTGGTTTGACTTTCATTTCAGTTGTGGTACTCTCAAAGACACCTTTTAACATTCTCTTATTAAGCTGTGCTTGTATTACTCTACACTCTGTCTCTGTAGTGTCGATAGAGGGGTTGGATAATATATCAGAGAGACCCTCATCAGAACCTTTAGGAAACATCAAGAAATTCAATAAATAAAATAAAGTCATCTAGTTTAATTAGAACAATGCATTCCCCTGAAATAACACTGAGGTCAAGCCAGGATCTCAATACACTATGGCAGGATAATAATCTATATAATATTCCACCTGCCTACTGGACTGTTTACTCTTTCAAACTGTAAATTCAAGCGTAACAAGCTTTTCTTCATTGTATTACTTTGCCTGTTTGTGTATGTGTGTGAAGCCTTTGCCTGCATTGACATGTTGACATTTTTGTTGTTTCTATTTATGTGCTGATGACAACCTGACCCAAATTGTACTCTCTGATCAGGTCCCTGGGAGGTTTGTACAAGTGCATTCTGGGAAAATAAAACCTCTCACCAGCTGACCCTGTCACACCTTTCTTTCACTCCTCAGTAAATTTGTATGTTTGTGTGTGTGTGTGTGTGTGTGTGTGTGTGTGTGTGTGTGTGTGTACGTGTGTGTGGGGGGTGGGGGTGTCTTTTCCTGTGGTTATTCTGTTTTACCTTTTATTTTCTTGTTCCATATCTTTTTTTTTTTTTTTTTTTTTATCACCACTGCCACTCTCCAGCTGTCTAAAACTAACCCCACACTGTAACAAATTGCTGTAAGAAAGCAGCCAAATTCTGACAGTGGCATACTGTTTCCCATTAAAACAGTACAAAACTGTAGAAAACAATGCATGCTGGGCAATATTTATGAGCAACTTGTCATTTCCTATAACATACAGCCATATACTGTGAATAGCATTGCATTCTGGGGGTGATGTCAGAATCAAAGGCAGAGAGGCTCCACGAATACAGAACCCCCGTTTTTCCAGAGGAGGCTTCTTGAGCACGAATTCATGAAGCCAACTCGGGTCTTTCTTTTCAAGGATTATCAATCTGAATCCTTCACTTCATGGGCGTACAGTAAATTGAAATCTACACTACTCACAAAAAGTTGGGGATACTTGCCTTTCAGGTAAAATTTACAGAAATTGTAAAAAGTTCACACTTCAGCGATATTATATCATGAAAGTAGGGCATTTAAGTAGAAGCATGCAATGGTGATTTCCTCATCTCAAACACTTTTTTGAAACAAAAGCCAACAACAGTGGTGGGTATACCACAATGAAAAATGTCAATGTCTCAATAACTGTGCCCTTGAGCATCAATTACAGCTTGACAATAATGTCTCATGCTGTTCTCAAGTCGACTTATTGTCTGCTGAGGTATGGCATCTCACTCTTCTTGAAGGGCGGCCCTCAGGTCATTGAAGTTCTGGGGTACAGAGTTACGAGCCTCTACACAACAACTCAGCTGATTCCATGGGTTTTCTATGGGAGCTAGCTTGCAGCACTTTTCATGCAGTCCTCTAAACTTGCCACATTGTGATTGGAGAGTACAACAATAATACTATTATGTAGGTAAGGCTCATTTCTGAATTGTTCAGTTGGTTTGCAATTAGAAGCATTATCTATTATTCTAGGTTTGAGAGATTGTCGTGTCTTCTGTGCATTTTCACCTGAATGGCTGACATTAGTTGTGGCCTACAAGCAAGCCTGGTGAAACTCTGCTACCAGTTGGGTAACATTACACCTTGCTTGGTGTGAAACTTAAATTAGTATTAATGGTAGGTATAATGGTATCCTCTTGCAACAGGACCAGCTGGATAGCAAAAACAGTGCTAGTAGTACCTCAAAGGTAATTGGAATCAAAAACACAGAATGTTTATTTAGCTGAATTTTACTTAACTAAATCAGTCAGTATGTACAGGGTATGATGTATAGAATATCACATTAAATTTGCTAAAAAGGTTACAGTCAATTCAGCACAACTGGCTGTTATAAATACTGCCAGTATTATGCTATATTTACAAAATTGCATATATGGTACTGTATTGGGGGTTTTGGTGAAATTGCTAATTAAAAAAGCAACAACAAAACAGTATTGGCTACCCTGCTGCCACACACTCTAACTGTAAAGAAAAAGAAATTTAAGACCATTAATTTATATTTGTGTGTGTGTGTGTGTGTGTGTGTGTGTGTGGCAATCAGGATTAAAGGGTTTTCACAGCTCAGCTCAGTTTTGCTTGAGGGTTTGGCTAATACCTGAAAAATTCAAGGCTATACTGTATGGTTGTGATGCAATGGAAACATTATTCACGACTCCAGTAGATACGGAGATACACACTGTGTACGGTTGACAAACAATAAATATGATGGGACAAGACTAGCTAGCTATTCAGTTATGTCATTATCATCAAATCAATGTCAAGGTTTTCATGAACTAATGATAGGCCATGTTTACTGTCAGTAGCAGCCTAAACTCGCGAGTTGAATAGCAAATTGGATGTGACAGGATGCCTTAATCTATACGAAGTTCAGAGGTGCAGTGTACTTCTTGCAGCTTGTGTGTTACTGTTGCCTGGTAAAAGAAATGTAGAACTCACTCAATGTTGTAAGTAGATGTTAGCTTGTTCACATATTTCAGTAAAATGTGGAAGGAGGCTTTGACTGTGCCACTGTTGCCATGGTTAACATGGTTTATTTTCGACAGAGGCTGATATGTAGCCAGCTCATGAATTTAGAACAGTAAACAGACTGTTTCACTGGAACTGCCTAGTAGGTGGCTATTATCAGGAATTTATGGACACCCTGCAGCCAATCAGAATCAAGTATTCATGCAGGCTATGACATAACAGTAAACTAATGGCAGTCCTGCTGTCAGTATTTTACTGTTAAAGCTATGGTAGGTAACTTGTATAAAAGTAATTTTTTGTCATATTTGCTAAAACTGTCCCTATGCCCAGACAGCAGTACATGAAACATCTGTGAGAAGAAAAAAAAACAAAAAAAACCCCCGGCTCCATTGGTCCCACCTACTGCTCCTACTGAGATTTGAAAGAATCCACCGCACCCCACACAAAACAACCAATCAGAGCCAGAAAAGCATCTGAGGGAGTGTCCGCCCCCTCCCTCCGCTCATGATGCGGCTGCCGCTCAGTGAAACAGCTCTGTGAGCGGCGTCAGCAGGCTAGTGAAAGCTATGGCAGAGCAACAGCCACCCGCAAAGGAGAAACTGCCCACACCGCCGCTGCCAACAACAGCATATACGGCTAAGACAACAAATAACCATAAAGCTAATATGGTGATTGTTACAGTAACACTCCGCAGTGCGTACGGTATGTTAGCAACTGTGATGTAGCGGCTGGGCAGAGTTAGCTTGTTTCCGATGCTAAGGCTAACGTTACTGGTTGTCACGGCAGCCGCGCAGACGCCGTAGGGAGGAGGGGCTTGGAGGCAGGGCATGAGTGCAGCGGAGAGGGAGGGGGAGTGACGTGGAACTTATGTTGGTTCAAATTTTCAGGCTAAGTCTGCTCTCTTCTCCATCTTACCTACTGCAGATTTAAAGCAGTAAATGCAAATTAATGCAGTGCATCAAGTGAAGGGTTATCTTTATCAAAAGGTTTATTATAGTGAGTTGCTACTGGATTAAAAGTGTGGATCATCAACATTCTGTGGTGTAACATGTAATATGTATAAGAGAAGTCCTTCTTTTCTTACATTCTGGTCTTGCTTATTTACTTTACTTAGTTTGCTGTGTATTTTATTCATATTATACACAATTACACACATTTTTCTTTGTTTTTATTTGTGCAGGGGTTTATCAGGATTAGAATGTTGGTATCCCCCTATGTTATCCCATGCCAGCACATACCATGTTCTCATATCGTGGAGAGAATAGCAAAGACCCAAAATGCTTTTTTTCTTCAGAGTGACCACACTACATTTGGAAGTTTTTGTTGTGGGTTTTTGAGAAGAGGAACATGCAATCCCCAAACCAAAATTGATGAAAATCACATTAACAAAATTAAGTCCTGAGATTTTCTCATGACACCATACAATATGTTCAATCATTGGGTTTTCCAGTAACTCAGTAAGGTAGACTCCTTTGCGAGAAAATTTCAAATTACAGTCCTTGAACTTGAGTCAGATGTTTTAGTCTCTCGTCAGATGTTTTAGTCTCCCCAACCTTGGCAAAACATATTCTTGCCCACAGCCATTCTCCCATCATACACTGACACAGCACATGTCCCAGACCTTTCCATGACCTCTCCTCTCTCCATCCAATATTCACTCATTCCTTCTGCATCTCCTTCCCCCTCTTTTTTCTCTTCTTTGTGTCTGCTCGTGTTCAACCTCATCCCCTCCTCCCACCAGGTCTTTCATATTTCAGTAGGTTTTAGCAAGGATCAACTCTCTGAGGTTGAGTTGTTCCTTTCAAAGGTCTGTGTGTGTGTGTGTGTGTGTGTGTGTGTGTGTGTGTGTGTGTGTGTGTGTGTGTGTGTGTTTGTGCCCACACTCAGTAGACCAGCATGTCCCAGAGGTTAAGTCAAGTGTTTCAAAAATCAGTAGTTGAAGTGTTTTACTTCCATATAGTCAGTGTGTGTGTGTTTGTGTGTGTGTGACTTGCTTGTGTGTTTTCCCCATCAATGAAGAGAATATAAAGTACAGGAAGACAAACAAACCGCTTTATTAGCCTTAATTAGTCTCAAATAGTCTTTATTAGAATCAAACTTCTGGTGACCATTCCTAGTTTTGCGTGATAGATTTTATGGACAGTAAATGCCCACAAGAAGCTTTGTTATATACTGTCCAAAATCAGCAAGCAACAACAAATGTCATTTATAATTTCTCTGAAAAGTCAGGGGACCACCAAAATCATGATGATACAATGTCTGAGAGCAATGAATGTCTGTACTAAATTGCAGAAAAATCCATCTCAAAGATCTTTTAAGTTAGATCCAAAGTCATGGATTGACTAACATTGCCATTCCTGGAAGCCTGTCATTAGTGTGGCTAAGAATTACAGTATACTATTATATAGTATCTACGTACCTCACGACATAAACACCTTTCACACATACCCTGCTACCTTGAAATTTTCTGGCCATTACTCAGAGGAACTTTATGTGTTACTGCAAATGTCGGAATCAATTGGCCAGGATATTAAATGGATTTCACCCTGCCAGCTCCCAGTACAAAGTCCATGTAATGTCTGATGCACATGTGTGAATAGAGCAGGTCATTGTCTGGAGAATTCACAGAGGGTGAGTTGATTACATTGAGTGAAGCAGCTTCACCTTCTTCTCTGCTTGCCTGTATATTACTTTTCACTTTTTTGTTGATATTGTGTTTCTAAAAAAGTTGAGACACTGTGTAAAATGTAAATAGAAACAGAATGTGATAATTTGCAAAACACTAAAACCCCATAGCACAAAGACAACATATCAAATGTTGAAACTGAGGAATTTTATTGTTTTTGAAAATCATGTCCTCATTTACAATTTGATGCAGCAACACATTTCAAAAAAGTTGGGATAAGGTCATGTTTACCACTCTGTTGCATCAGCTCTTCTTTTTAAAACACTCTGTTGGGAACTGCATTTGGGAACTGAGGAGACCAACTGCTATCGTTTTGAAAGTGGAACTTTTTCCCATTCTTGTTTGATGATGATTTCAGCTGCTCAATAGTTCAGTTTGATGTATTTTACGTTTCATAATGCACCAGACAGTTTTAAATGGGTGACAAGTCAGCACTGCAGACAGGCCAGTTTAGCACCCGGACTCTTTTACGTCACAGCCATGCTGTTGTAATATGTGTAATATATGCAGAGCATGATTTGACATTGTCTTACTGAAATACGCAATGCCTTCCCTGACAAAGGCGTCATCTACTTGGCAGCATATGTTGCTCCAAAATCTGTATATATGGTTCAGCATAAATGGTGCTTCCACAAATGTACAGGTTTCCCATGCCATGTGCACTAATGCCCCCCTATACATCACGGATGCTGGCTTTTGAACTGTGTGTTGATAACAAGCCGGATGGCTCCTCTTCTCTTTAGCTCGGTGGATGCAGCATCCATGATTTCTGAAAAGAATTTAAAATTTTGACTCATCAGACCACTGGACAGTTTTCTACTTCACTTCAGTCCATCTTAAATGAGCGTTTCTGGATCTGGTTTATATATGGTTTCCTCTTTGCATGTGATTTGCATGAGTTTCAGCTTACATTTGTGGAAGCATTTTTGGATGCAGCAATGAATGGTGCTCACAGACGATGGTTTTGGGAAGTGTTCGTGAGCCCATGCAGTGAGTGTTCAATGCTGTGCCATCTGAGGGCCCGAAGATCACGGCAGACAAGTATTGGTTTTCAGCCTTGTCTCTTGCACACAGAAATTTCTTGAGATTTTCAAAATTACATTATGTTTTAGAGACAACCTAATTTTACATTGAGAAACATCCTTAAATTGTTGCAGTATTTGCCAGTGCAGTCTGTCCCACAGTGGCAAATTGTTTACTTCAGCCTCTCTGGTAAAGTGTTTTTATAACCAATCATGCTACTAACCTATCACCATTTAACCTCATTCATTGTGAGATGTTCCACCAGGTGCTTTCTTTTTGTATTTCAGAACTTTTTCAGACTTTTCCTGCCATTCCTCCAACGTTTTTGTTGTCTTTGTACTATTTTTAATTAAACATGGGGTTTCAGGGTATTGCAAATCATCACATTCTGTTTCTATTTACACTTTACACAGTGTCCCAACTTTTTTGGAAACAGGGTTGTACATGTAGTATTGACATTTACACTAAAATAGTCATCATTACTCATGAGTCCCCCATCTCCTCCTGCATGCTCTACCCAGGCACCGTCCAAATGGAGTATTTCCAGTAAGTAAGAATGCGCTTGACATGGACATTTTCCGGTTGTGTGCAACATGCCTGATGGGGCCACTTCAGACAATATTCACACCTAATTCTCTGAGGATGTTATCTGGAGTTACATGTGAAAACAGCTATACTGTGTGACACCAAAGCACAATTTATTTTCCATTCTAAATTATCTTACTTTGCATTGAGTTTTGTGGTACTTTTGGACACAACATGGTAGGCTTTGGGGCATAGTAGTAGGCCTAAAGTACTTTGTAGTATGCATTATGGTAGTTCAGAATGCTTTGGGGTGAGATATTTGGTATTTGGTGGATTTGTGGGTGACTTTGATTAATAGACTGCCTATGAAAATGGTAAGCCACACAGTTCTTGAATAGCAGATACATGTATACACACAGCTCTTTGACCTGGCATACCATGTGGTTATGGCATTATGGCAACAGCATCATGAGACGCTCATCAAATGAATCAGTCTGAGTAAGCATAATTGAGTAAAGTAGGCAACCTGCACGAGTGTCTTCCATATGGCTACTATGTACATTTTCTCTGGCTAATCCTGTTAATTCCATATACATCATAATCCTATTATTCACAGTTATGGGTACATAGTTACATGCTCTACATTTTCCTAATAGTTTCCTACCATATTTACATACAGATTTATTCATCATTGTTTGGCCCAAGTCCTGTACTGCAGCTGCACTGCATAAAAAGAATTACCTGGCAAAACTTGTAGCAGTAATACTGTAGGTGACGTGTATATTATAGGGTTGTTGTCTGAAGATAAAAATTACTCAGTCTAAACTTGTATATCTTGTGCTATCTGCTCTCTGTACTGTTGGTCTCTGTGGCTCATATATTTCATCTTTCATAGGACAATTGGATGCACGTCTTAGGTGTGTTCTCATACTTGATGATGGCCTACAAGCTTGACAGTGGCTTTTTCGTGTGTGTGTGTGTGTGTGTGTGTGTGTGTGTGTGTGTAGATAAACTATTATGCATGTGTACATAGGTATATAAACAGGGGTTGACACAACTGTCACGCAGGTACATATGCATGACAAAAATCAGAAATGTGTAATGTCCTGTTGTTTAAACTCATACCTTTGTGTACCAGGCAGCAGCTGAGTTGAGCCTGGCTTACAGAATGGACAGTGTCATGAATGGGATCACTTTGGATGGACATGGTAAATAATGTGCATTGTGAAGCTGTTGGGATCCAGCAGATGGCAAAAATGCAACGCTTATGGGTGTAAAACGCCATAAAACTCAACAGAAGAAGAAAACAGCACCAACTGTCATTGTCATCAATACACATTTCTCATCTGCATGCGTTTCCTGTGAACGCATTTGATCCAATGAAATAACCGACTCTGAGAGATGTCCAAAAAAACAACAGAAATTCAGTGGCTACTTTGGCAGCCCGCCATCTACAAAGAAACATCAAACTGAACCCAAGCAGAAGAAAAGATATATCTGACAAGTGGCTCTGAGATGTGCCATTGCTTGCAGTAAATGATGCACCAAAATGTGGTACATTTGTTCATATCAACATCTAGCAGACAAAAATAGGTTCATCTTACACAGACTCAAATAATTTTGAATCATCTGTCATTTGATAAACATGAAGAGAGAAAGAAGCACATGGGTGTGGCACAAGCTAATCTTAACAAATGAGCTAGCCAAGCTGAAAAAAGTCCAGTTCCCCACTTGTTAAAAGGCAAAACAAATTGAAAGAAGAATAACGGCAAGTTCCTTGTGCTGTTTTTCTCTTTACATTTCATAATGCTAATCACATGTGTCCTCTGTCTTGCCATTTGGTGACCTGTGGATTGAATCTTGGACTCAACAAGGAACTAGGAGGTGCTTCTTCATCATCTGCTATGCAGGTAACTGAAGCAGAGGAAAGTGAGGGAGAGACCAAGGAGGACAGCAAGGATGATTGTGTTCATTAAAGCTGGGGTTGGTGACATTGGAGAAACAAGAGTAAGCTAGATTTTATCCAACTGAAGAAAATCCCACCTCCTCCTTTCAGGCCTCCATCCAAAGCCACTCCCCCAAAAAACATAAACAGGGACTGACTACTGCTATTTGTCCAGTAGCTCCAGCTGGCCAGCTGTGAGATGTGTGTGAGCTGTGAATTCACTGCGTTCCACAAGCTATCTTAGTTCCAAGTGCTTTACAAGGGCAACTAAACTTGCTTGAGGCTCTAGAAGACTTTTCGCCTCTCATCCAAGAGGCATCTCCAGTTCTAACTGATTGGTGGGGAGTCCAGGCATTTATCCTCTTGCAGGGTTATTCACACCTTGGGAGTCATTGAGCAACCTGACAGTCATGTGAGTCATTAGAATCACGAGTCATCTCATCTCTTGGATGAGAGGCAAAACATCTTTCTTAGGTTTTTTTGGTCTAATAGCTACATTTAACAACCAATCATCACTAATGTACCGCTGTCCAAAAAGGTTACCTGGGCTGGCACTTACTGCTAACTGCAGTAGGTGTGTGCTTTGTGCTGCTGAGTTAGCTGCTAAATGAGAGTCTGCAGTTGAGCAGTGACTCGCTTGCTCTTCAGCTGAGGGTAGTGTGTACTGTACTGTTGAGTTAGCTGCTGAATGACAGCCTGTTACTGCTGCGGCAACTCCCTCATTCAGGGGGTGTGTATTGTCCTACAAGCACAGTGAATAGTCATCACTAACTGTATGTGACTACCTGATGTCTCATTCACATAGGAAAATACCTAACACTATCATAATGAACATAAACAATGAACATGCCTGATGTTCGTACTCATAATACACCGGAGTGTGCATGTACACACATCCACACAGCAGCAACAGGCGCCAGAGATCCTGGAGAGCAATTATAGTCTGCACTTTGTTTATTATCTGTTATGAGAGGCAAGGGACTGTGTGTGTGTTTGTGTTTGTGTGTGATTTTGATAAGATCGTCCCTGTGTTTCTGCCATCCTATCTGGCATTGGCACCTCTCTTTGTCCTGTTTGACACTCCACCATTAAAGAAACCCAGCAACAAACTGAGAGTGACTAATGGGGAGTGTGTGTGTGTGTGTGTGTGTGTGTTTGTGTGTACATCTATTACTCACGCTGTGGGGACATAAATCAGTTTACACAGTCACATTGTGGGGACTCACCGTACTTATTGGGACAAAATGTAGGTCCCCATCATGTAAACCATTAAATTTTAGGGTGAAGACTTGGGTTTAGGTTAAAGTAAGATTAAGTTTAGGGTTAGGGTTAGGCAAGTAGTGGTTATGGCTATGGTTAGGATAAGTCTCCAGGAAATGAAAGTAAGCTTATGAAATGTCCCCGAAAGTGATGAAAACCTTGTGTGTGTGTGTGTGTGTGTGTGTGTGTGTGTGTGTGTGTGTGTGTGTGCGTGTGTGCGTGCACGTGCCTAAAAGATATCTCATACTGTTAAGATCAATATATAAGACAAATGATATTCTTCAAAATGGTTTTTGGTTGATGGTTATTCAAAATCAGATCATGTCCACTCATGCAGGGTACTCACTGATTACAGTCCACTGTTGCTTAGTAATACAGCTTAGTCTACAAAGCCAGGTCAAGCAGAGAACTTTAGCCATGTATCAGCTCAAAGTGAAAAAGAGAGTGAACATTATCCACAATTTAAATTTGTCAGAGCTACTAATGTGTACAGTACTGTGATACAAAGCAAACAGCTATCCTCATTGATAACTTTAGTCAAATTCCATTTTTCTATACACTGTACATGAAACTAAGGCTAAGTATTCGGTGGATACAGTGTCACCTTCAACTGTCAGTCACGAGTATTGTGCCAAAGCTCTTGCACTTTAGAATTTATTACTGCAAAATACCCCATTGTGCATATTTGCAAGATGATGAAGACATCCACGCGTAATTGTATTTATCAAGCAGAACAATAGAACAAAAGGAATGGTCTGCCTTAAAAAAAAAGACCCCAAATAGAACTATCTGTGCTCTGTAGCCTGTAAGGTGTGATTAATACTGGGATCAGACTGCACAGATCTAGCCCACTTTTGAGAAGATTTGGTCGACCAATTACCAGTGTCGTGTCTGATCATAAATTAAAATTGGGCATCTATATCCATACACTGTGACATGCTAAACAGCCTGCAGTGTCTGGGACACCCCATGACACCGCAAAGAAAAGACTAGCATGTCAGAATTTTTTATCTCGACACGCCTAGTATGACATCTCCCACAACATGTTCCTGAGCATTTACCAATCAGGTGCTCTCTCCAGTGCACAGTCAGGTAACCATGGCGAAGAGGAGGAGGAGGGATGTTGAGGTTGCTGCTGTCAGGTGGGACAACGAAAGAGACAAAAAGTTCGTTGAGCTGAGGCAACAGTACGCCTGCCTATTTGACGTTTCCTCAAATGAGTATCAAGACTATATAATATTTTGGCGCAACCACAGCTGTTTTTTCTCTCTTCTTTTTTTTTAGGTATTGCTATTGCTGCTTTACTCGGCTCCCTAATGAGATCTGAACTTGTGCGTGATCGAGAAATGGAATGTGCTGTGATTAATCGGGGTCATACATGTAGTCTTGTCAGTCACCTGACCAAGACACGGCAAGAATTTATAGCACGGTGATCATTAGATCTGACATGGTGACCATCATCAAAAATATTGTGTAGTCTGATCTCAGCATAAGGAACTGAAGATACATTCCTAATTTGGTGATTGAGCATGTGAGATCGCAAGTCCAGTGTTTTTTTGTCAAATATTTCAATGGTGGTATTTCTGAAAGATGAATTTCAGTAGTCACATAAGCCTCCTTAGGATGATCCCAGCTTTCAGCTAAAAAAGAAAGAGAGAGTAATTTACAGTTACTCAAATGTCTATCAGCGTTAGACACTAGCAGTGTCTAAGTATTGCAAAGTTCTTGTTCCACCTGCTCAAATTATCTGAGCTCTCCCATGTGGGTAGTTCATTATAGTCCTGCAGTTTCTCTTCTCTATTAAATGTGAAGTTGTTTAATTGGGCATAGGGTCCTGTAGAGATCCAGCAGAGTCCATCTCGCCCTTAAAGCAGCTTACTGATCTTGTTCAAAATTATGCAGGTAAAGCCCAATCATTACTTGGAGGAGAGTTTCAGAATATGGAAATGCTATTCACTTACATTTTGGTGAAGTCAATTCTTTAGACTTCCTGGAGCAGTTTTCCCACACAAACCGAGGAGCTGGAATCCCATTTTTCAACCACACTCAAAATACAAATTATCCTCTCATTTCTTCCTTCATGCCCTGTAGGCTTGTCACTCCTGTTGCAAGTTTACTCAGTGCTGTAATATTATCAGAACATGCACAAAGTTTTCATTCATCTTTGACATATTTCATCTTTGGTATTATTAGAAAATTCTTCTATCTTTGAAGAGAGCAGCAAGCTCTGACTTGAGGTAAGCAAAAATTCAGCCACAAAGTCCTCATGTCTTACTAAGTTGGTCCATGAGTTCTGTGTTTGCTATCAATAATATTCCAAATGACTTTGAAAGGACAGGTCAATCTTTCATCAATTGCAGCAAATAAGTATTTTCCTTATCTTTTAAGACTTAAATTTGAGTTTACAAATAGATGTTATACAACAAATCGAGGAGTTGTTCAACCATAGGCCCAGAGATCATCTTCAGAGCTTCTTGTCATAGATTCTTCAAGTCTCTAGAACTTAAGGGATGACCAGCATTTGTCCTGGAGTGGGCTCCCATAGGTGTTCAGTTGGGTTGAGATGTGGTCACTGTGAAAGCTACAGAATATGATGCACATCATTTTCATTCTCATTAAATCATTCAATGAGCACTCGTGCACTTTAAGGAAGCATCCACGTTTGTAGCAGTTTATATCTCCATTTCTTTTTCAGGTTTCTCTTTTGAATTATCTGCTGTTTATATCCATAATCCACACTCTTATACCTCAAAAACAGAGCACTTATTTACCCAAAGCTAGAATCAATTGTTAGGGACTGCTACATGGCACTCTTAAATCCTGGTGAACAGAAAACTACTTCTCTAAGCTAGAAGGCTCCCATACTAAAGGAACTTGACTTCAGCTATAGTCAAAATACATGGGTCATATTTTAAGCAGCCTTTAATGCAACAAGGAGAAATATATGTGTTCCCAACCTTACGGTGTATTATTTGGTTGTATTAATAATTAATAAGACAAAAGAATGGCATTTATGTTGTTCAACATTAGACTGAACATAATATGAAATTGACATTTAGCTTGAACTTTGCTATAGCTGCAAGTTCATAACTTGTGATCTGTCTGCTGAGAAGTAAGCAATTAACTAAGTAATTTGGCATTTCAGTCGTTCTATTTAGATGGGACTGAGTTTCTGTGAGGAAAAATTGAACTTTGTCCATGTGTCCTGGAGGATTTCAGTGTCCCGTAAAAATGGGAGAAATTTCGGTCAAATATTATGTGGTCTTATTGATCCTTTTTCAAATGTTTTTTGTGTCCAAGTGACGAGTAAGGGCAACAGCATTGAGCAAGAGCACTGCAGGCATCAGTCTAATCCCTCTGGGCATTTGCGCACCGTCAGAGTATGTCCACTCAAAGTGCTTGCTTTTGCCACATTATGGAAATGATGCCTACAGAGATAGATTTTTTTTTGTTAAAGAGAAGGATCCTTTTTGTTTTAACAGAAACAGTAGCTGTCACTCTTGCCAATGCCACCAGATTTAATTTATAGAAACAGTAATTTTATCATCATAAAACACACTTCATTAAAACTCAACAGAAGCAAAATAAAACTTGTCTTTCCACTGCTCTAACAATCACCACCAATGCTGGTTTGGTCGATATAAACTCTTAATTAACTGAGTTAGATGTGAAAATATAGGAGAGGAACATAAGGGAGAGTAGACATCAGAAAAGCAGCGGTGGAAAAAGAGTGAAAATAAAGTCACAGATCACTCAAAGTTAAAAAGCAAAGGTCCTGAAAAGCTCTCACTCACTTGGTGTGAGATTTCACATGGATTCTATGTGAATTAATGCCCATCTTTCTTTGGCACTGATCTAAGAGGTGCATTTCATCATACTGTTCAATGTGTTTATTCATTTATTGATAACAATTGATATTCAGTGTGCTCCCCTGGCACACTCACACAGCTTTTGCATAACAATAGTTATAATATACAATATTACAATATAGTTCTTCAGAAATCATTATCATTTGAACTCTGCTTCAGCTCTGCAAATGATTTGAAATGGAATATGACAGAAAAGCAAAAACAACTGTGGCTCAAATCATGAAGAAAAGTGGTCGTCGCAGTAGGCAAAGATTCAGACAGGATTCTCACTCAATGTGACCTCTCTCTGTTTTATCCCAGTGAAATGAGCCTCTTCCTGTTCATCCTCACCATGTTATTGGTACCCAGTTAGAGAAGAGAAAGTATGGACAGGGTTAAAAAAAAAAAGATATGAGGGGAAACACAAGTATTCAGGGAAACAAGAAGATAAGATAAGAGAGTGGAATCGGAAAGTTGAAAGACAGATGGGTTGGAAGATGCACCAGCAACTAATGGAACAAATAAGTGGCAGAGGATGGAAAATAAAACAAGTTTGCAATAGAGAGTACAACATACAATCACAGAAATTGTATGTGACACATAATGAGACATAGCCCAAGGTAGACTGAAAGGTGAAATGATGAAAGACAGTGGACAGTGGTAGTGCAAAAAATAAACAGCGATGGAAAACACATGACAATGGGAAAAAAGATGAATGTGATGATACTGATATTGGTCATGTGGCGGCCTCAGATAGATCACATTTTCTGCCCCTTTTTGGCTATTGTCCTCTATTTTTCTCTTAATCTTCTTTTCTTTCCTTTCCTGTTCCAAAATCTCCCTCCCAAGACATTACCCGACCCTCTTTTCGCTTTTTCAGTTTTGTTCTTCTCATCACTGTCTCAGTTTCCTCCATCAAACCTCCCTCCTGCTCCTGTCCTGCATCACCCCTTGCACTTCAGTGTTCACCTGCTTTCATCACCATGGCTACAGCACAGTCAGTGTTTGATATTGCCATGGTGACTGGGGTCGAGGCTCAAGCCATATATAACAACGTGGAGATGTTAAAATCCTCTGATAATTGTCATGGGATACTGCATAGAGGAAAATGACTTTTTTCAGACTATTAATGGTAAGGAAATGGATTACATACATACAGCTAATACCTTAATGAACCTTCTGATCTACTGGTAAACAAACAGAGAAAACATATTGAATGTAGAAATTATTCCAAAAAAAAAAAGAATGATAAGAACTAGTCAGAGACAGACGTGGCTGGCATTCAGTTTCAGTTAAATGCTAGAACAGATATTCAAGGGAGACACAAGGCCATAGCAGGGGGAACCAAATTACTTGCAAGTTGCAATGTAGTTGTCAATCGAGAAAGTGGGAAAAATAAATAAATATATAAATAAATAAATCACAAAAATAGTTAATTCTTAATGCTTTCTTATAATCTCAAATCTCAAGGAAAAAGTACTTGGGCACAAGGGCATAAAAGGTAACATGCTAACCAGCTGACAGATATTCTCACAGACATTTACAACATCTCTCTGATCCCTGCAAGCTTCAAAAGACAACCATCATCCCAATGCCAAAGAACTCAGCTGTAATGTGTCTCAATGACTACTGCCCTGTGGCACTGTTTCCCATCATGATGAAGCACTTTAAGTCATGAGACAAATCAAATCCGCCCTCCCCACCTAACTGAACCCACCAGTTTGCATAGTGTCTCAAGCACTTCACTGACGACACCATCTTCTACACCCTGGACATAGCCCTATCCCACGAGGACTGGGCGCTCCCCAGGGCTGCATTCATGCTGCTCACCCACAACTGTTCTGCCAAGTCTCCAAGCCAAGAATACAACCATATCATTAAGTTTGCTGATGACACAACAGTGGTGGGCCTCATCGGCAACAATGATGAAACAGCACAAAGAAAGGAAGTGGTGCAACTGATGAGCTGGTGCAAATACAACAACCTATGTCTCAGTGTTGGCAAAACAAAGGAGATGCTTGTTGATTTCAGGAGGATGCTGGCTGACCACTCTCTACTGTTTATCAGTGGCTGTCACAGTGAAAAGGGGCACGAGCACCAAGTCACCTGGTGTCTCAACATCAACTCTACAGCCAGGAAGGTATAGCAATGCCTTCACTTCCTGCGGAATGAGGAGAACCAGACTACCACCACCCATTCTAACCTCTTTTCAATAGAGGTACTTTGGAGAGCATCCTGGCCAGGTGCATCACCGTGTAGTTTGGAAACTGCAAAGAACTCAAATGCAAGACCTTGCAACACAAGACAGCGAGGACAGCTGAGAAGATCATTGGAGAGTCTCTGTCCGACATCAAGGACATTTTTCAGAGGTACTACGCAAACAGAGCCTTTTCCATAGTGACGTGAACCGTGGGTACCCTTTTAGCCATCAGTCAGATGGTTTTGCAACATCAGGACCAGTTCAGCAAGGTTCTGCAACTACTTCTTCCTCAATGCATGTCTTTTAAACACCTGCCGCCCTCCACCAGACAAGCACCTCAACCCCCACACCATACACCATACTCCCTTCCCAACATCATATGGTGGATTGCTCTTCCCCACCAACACTCCACACTCTCAAACATATCATCACTGTCCAATGAAAAACATGTATGTCCAAAAAGCATTTTTTTCAGGAGAGCGGAAAAACGGGTTTTCTCAGAAAGTAATTTAAAAAAATATACATAAAACGCTGTATATATGTACATGTATATACACTGTAAATACACACATTTAGTGCCATAAATGAAAAATCTGTCTTTGTGCAGTCATCACTGAATTGTTTACTACTTTAAGCAGACTTACATGGATTGTAGTGAAGAAAAGTGGACACATTCTTCTTAATAACGAGTTCACATCACGCCCAGTTAGTGAAGAGCCTCGAATCACCTGTTCATGTCCCACTAAATGATCGATAACAAGCTGCCCTACGTATATATATCATGCCATATCACGTTGGCCTAATCAACAATTTGTCTCTTATTTTACAAGTTAATCAGCAGAATCCACAGGCTAAAAGCTAATGTAATTATCTGACACCGACGTGCGTCCATTTATCTGAAACCGTTCAGGTAAATAAGAGCTTATCGTCTATGCTCAGCTCAAAATGTATTATGTAATCAAAGCAATCATTCGAGACTCCTTGCATGATTTTTTTTGTTTTGTTTTGTTTTTTTTCAGAAAACTACATTGAACTACTGTAATTTCAACAAGAACCTACCTTTTGGCAATAATGTGTCCACAGCTTACTAAGATGAAAGTAACTGTAAAGCTTTTCCGGATCAATTTGTCTAAATTTTATCAAACTTACCTGTAGTCTCTAATCAACAGCATAACTGATGCTACAGTCCACTAATAATCAACTCACACAATGTTACTATTGTAACAACAGACTTTCTTTACCGTTGTGAATGTTACCAGAAAATGATGACCAAATAATGTAAAGCTGGCTTATTCAACACTCAATATTGGCAAAATTCCATGTTTTCATGTAAAAAACATGAAAATGTTAGGACCTTACAAATATCTTTGTTTTTATTTTTATTATTATGAACCACCAGGACAGATAGAGATAATGTCAATACTCTTTAATAGAACTTAATAACTGATGTAATTATACAAATCACAGATCTATTAATATGTAAAATCAGTAAACCCATCACAAAATTAAGTTAAAATGCAATTACACTCAATAAACAGTGACCATAACCTTAAAACTGTAACCCATCTGTCTTTGTACATTTGTGTGTGTGTGTGTGTGTGTGTGTGTGTGTGTGTGTGTGTGATTTCAGCTGGTGATAGTTGCTCATAGCCAAGCCCATCACAGAAGGCTTGGAAGTCCTTCAGCAAAACCTTTTCCGTTCTTGAAGGTGTCAACTCTGAAGAGAATCTTGAAAAGATAAAGAACACATCTAGTTTAGAGACTTTGCTCGAGCTGACTTAATCCTAGTTTACTTTACTCATGCTGTACTTAAGTATGACCTTTGTGTTTCCTTAAACTCAGAGTTTTCAAAGACACCCACAGAATCGAATGGCATAACACTTATACAATACAGCATTAATAAAAACAGTTTTATGATTTCAAATGTTTTTGATTTAAGAAACTAAATGTAGACGTGTGAAGCACATTCAGTTGTATTTTTGTATCAAAGTTTCTATACAAACATGGTAAATATAATGATATTAATACCTACCTTCATTTTCAGATTCATGTGGGACATTAGGAGAGTCTGCCTGTTCACTTTCAAGTGGATCTTGGAAAGATAAAAAGGAACACTTTAAATACACTGAATATTAATGCTGACATAATGAATTGTTGCTAGGAGTTTGCATCCTTTCCAGTGTCTGACTTAACCCTTATTTTCCATACACCTTCCCATCATATTTCACTTTCACCAAAGCACAAAGCTCTTCCATAGAGAAAGGTGCATCTATGTAACAGTGCAGTCAATACGACTTAAGGTACTCGGCTGGAGAAATAAGCTTAGATGTTGTAATAATTTTGAAGAGTGACATTTAAAGGGCGATAATAAGGACCTGGAAAATAATCTGACATATAGGTAACGTTAGCTGAAGTTCAAACTCGATGTTTAATCAAAGCTAATAATTCAGTGTCAACTTAACCACAATACAAACCGACCGTGTCTATTAGCCTGCGCTAACTCACAAACTACGAGAGCTAGGTGTTTGCACAAGTAGTAAATATTTTGCAATAACGATGGTAAACCATGCATGACAAATGTGAATTAATGTCAACCAGTACAAACTAGAATATAGATATCAAACAAGTATCTCATGGTTATACTTTACCTGAGCAGAGGTATCTTCAACATGAAGCTGAAAACTTTCGTCAAAAAGGAAGCAGGACCGAGGGGCATCGAGTGGGACATATGTGTTTTGTTTTACACGTTTGACAGTGAATGGAGATACTTGTTAAATTGACAATGTAATAAAACATCTTTCCATTGGTCAAATAGATGCCGTGAACTGACAGTACGTGGAAGAGAATGTGCATAAGCCATTTCTAATAAAAACAGAAAATCAAAGTGGACATGGTTTTCATCGGACAGTGATGACATGCACACACACACACACACGGGAACATTCCCATACACGGACAAATAACATTTCATTCAGCTGTGTACTATGTATATGGATGAATGACAATAACCAAACTTGAACTTGAAACTTGGAATAATGGTGCTGCATTTTCATCTTTTCATCATTTCCATGTTTTGAATTTCAGCTGAATTGCTTCATCCAAACTCTCTTTTTACTAAATCCCCTTGAGCTCTTTTAAAATTTAAAATGTTAAACATACACATCTGACTCAATGATCTACTATAATCTATATAAACTATAATGAAAATGTTTAAAGACATTGCCACTTTTTATAATTACCTTTTTTTTTAAAATATGCTGGATGCAGTGTCTGACATTTTTACAATGTTATGAAAAGTTCTGCCATTTTCCATTAGCGACCATATATGGAAAACACTGAAATTAGTGGTCAAAGTCTAAGTATTTGAATGGGTTGAGCAAAGTTCCCTGTACTAATATATTTTAACGTCAGCATGCATTTTTCATCTGCTATATTATTTATCATGTTTTTATTATGCTTTTCAATGGCGCAGTTCTTCAGACCTCAGGTTTTTTTCTAGTCCAATTTCTTTTCCTAAATGCTCACAAAGAGCTGCTGAGCAGTGGAAACAAAGAGAAGACCTATGACTTCCTCCCAAGGACTGACTCCATTTCAATACAGAAATAGACATTTGACATACCACCCTTAGGTCTAAGTATGAAAAATAACATGTTGTTGAAATATAATGACCTTTTTTTGTATTGTGTGTGTGTGTGTGTGTGTGTGCGCGCGCACGCGCGCGTGTGTGTCAGTGGTAACTTGTTGAAGGTAAATTGAAGGAGATTAAAGAAAATGGGCAAAAGATTTTAACTTTTGGAGAGGAATGGAAATGTTAAATGATGCTAAACTCTGAAGAGGAACATGAAGGTGATGGTAACTTTTGCTCTTGAATGGCAACATATAGCAACTTTTGGAGAGTGGAGCAGTAGAGATAACTTTTGAAAAAGGAAAGAAGAAATTAGGTTTGAAAGTGAATTGAGATACAGAGTAATTTAAATATCGTTGAATGTGAAATGTAAATAATCATCATTATTATTCAGAATTACAATTAGAATCCAAATGTGATGATGAGTTAAAGAACATAAATAACTAAAGTAATTAAATTAGGTTTCACGAGTGCAATAATGGCAGCCCAGAAAATGCTTTCAGTAACAGATATTATTGCTCAGCAAAACTGATTGTGAGGCACTGATTAATTTCTTAACTCTTAATGTGTTCTCAATCTGCAGTGGCAAGCCTGCTTCAAGGAAATACAGTCAGTAAGCAGTGTGGGCGGAGACATGTTTGGTCCTCAGGGCTTCCTGTAGCAATACAAACTCAATGTATTGCGCTTAAACTGTTGACCACTACTGGCAAAGTATACTGCACTTGACCTGCATGCTGATACTTCAAACTGCAGATACTGTTCATTTTGCTTCTCATACATAGGTGGTGAGATTTTTTTCAGAACCAAAATGTAAAGTAGTTTAATTTTCTGTCCTTGTAACTCAAAGTTGTATTTCCTGCTGCAACTTTTCAATCTACTAACAGTAGACTAAAAGTAGGGCCAGGCAAAACCTACAAATGCTTGATTAATTTTGAAAGTAATTTTTAACTCCAACGTTTTCCTCAGAAATAGTTTGATTTTGAATTAATGATATCTGCATTTATGTGGTTGACTTAACATGGATCAAATTTGTTGGGGCAAGCAATGGACCATCAACTACCTCACCAACAGGCCACAGTATGCGAGGCTTTGCGACTGCGTGTCCGATGTGGTAGTTCGCAGCACGGGGGCTCTGCAGGGGACAGTGCTATCTCCTTTCCTCTTCACACACTATACATCAGACTTCAGACACAAAACCAACAGCTCTCACATCCAGAAGTTCTCCGATGAAACAGTCATCGTTGGACATGTCACAGGGGAAAGAACTGGATGTGGACTGAACCACCTGCACATAAATGCCAGCAACACAAAGGAGATGGTGATTGATTTCTGAAGGAAGGTACCACAGACTACACCAGTGAACATTGAGGGCTTGGACATTAAATCATGGGGGATTATAAATACATGGATGTTCACCTCAACAACAAACTGCACTGGACAAACAAGGTGTCCTGCACAGGAAGGGCCAAAGTTGTCTGCACCTATTAAGAAGACTGAGGTCCTTTGCAGTATGTAGGACACTGTTAAAAACATTTTATGTCTCTGTGGTGGCATCTGCAGTTTTCTATGCAGTGGTCTGCTGGGGTTGCTTTTTCATCAGCTTTTCATAGTGTTATCGGAAGAAATACAGAAATACTGACATTTTTGTTTTTTCTGATTTGGATGAATAGTTGCAGTTCTATACTCTTACAGAACATTGCTTAACACTTGAATCACCATGTTCACAAACATGGCAGACAGCACCCGTTCCATTTCATTGGTCTCTGTTGTTCGGGGCAACCTGAGTGGTGAGGTGCTTGGAGCTGAGGATGCTGAATCGTGTCAGCCAGTCTAGATCCACCATAATTACACCTGTTTCTTAGGTGCTTCCTGTGGTGTTGATTCTTGATCGGCCGTCATCTTGCAGATCATCCAAGATTCAGCAGTTCTCTTGGTCATGTTTAGGTTTTTGTTGTTTCAGACTAAAAAATGTCCCTTAACTTGCTTTTCCCTATAGTTCTCCAAATATAACTTTCTGGCTCATACGTTGAGAAACTCCTTCTCAAAATGTACAGCAGTTATCTTAATAAAAGTAACATTGTGACTAATCCAGCCCTTTAAAGATCGTCATAGGTTTTTTGACAAGATGACATTACTTTATTTGTATTGGCAAAGACAGTAGAACTATAATGTCTCAGATGACAACAAAGGTCTTTTCATCTTCTGTGTATATTACTCTGGTTGTGCCTCTCCAGCTACCCAGGATGCATTTCTCTAATTTACCCTTTTCTGATAAATGCTAATTCAGGATGTAAGTGAGGGGAAAGTGGAGTGTAATTGCGGTACAATTAAGACTTAATTAATTTAAAAGCCACTGCTAATGCGATCCATGAATCCTACCGTGTGCTGGTCATATATCAGGATATGAAGGGTATTTCTGTCTTTCTTTCTTTTTTTGTTATTTCTTTCTTTCTTTTTGTCATTTCACAAATGTAGAAGTCACCCTAGCTCATTCTCTTTCCCTATACACCCTGAGCACTCACTCGCAAGGCTAATAAATATCGGCACTTTGTCCACATGTACTTGTTGTTGTGTTGTTTTATGTTGTCTTTTCTAAGTCTTTGACTTTCTGGATTGAGTAGGCACTATGCATTATTAAATAGTAGGATTCACATAAATATTGCCATTGTTGCTTCTTATTAGACTTCTGAATCATTATTCATTAAGAAAAGATGCCTACTTTATACCTAATCACTGATGGCTATGTGTGTCTCATGGTCTTTAATTCAATTGACCATTCACACATATGTGTATATGTGTTTGTCTCTTTTTCTATCTATCTATCTATCTATCTATCTATCTATCTAGATATACAGTACATACAGTATAATCAAACTTTACGTTGTAGATTCAGAGATCTGTGGGAATGACTGTGTGTTAAATATCAGTGTGGTTGTGTGGGCTGCCTCACTTTAGATTTTGGAATTTTGCTGCACATTTCAGTACTTTTTGTGTGTGTGTGTGTGTGTGTGTGTGTGTGTGTGTGTGTGTGTGTGAACATGTCCATGTCTGAGTGTGGGTGATCGCTCAATGTTTAATTAAGGTACTGTTATTTAATGTTTCCAGTGCTTCCATTTTTTTCCTTACTCTCCCTGTGTGAATTTTTCCCCTCTCTTTCTCTCGAGTGACAGGTTTCAAATAGCCACTGTTTTTTTTTTTTTTTAAACTCTGTTTTCTCCGGTAAGGAGCAGCCATGGCTCCAGCACTCTGCTGAGGTCATTTTGTTATTTGCAGCGCATCCATGCTGTGCTTCAAAGACTGCCAGGATGTGTGACTCTCTGACTACCTGCATGCCTATGTCTGTGTGTGTGTGTGTGTGTGTGTGTGTGTGTGTGTGTGTGTGTGTGCATGTGCGTGTATGTTTAAACCATAGGCTGAGTTGATGAGATCCAATGAACACATCCACAGGTTCTGAAATTTCCATGGTAACTAACTCCATGTGCCGATATTCTTTCCTGGAGTTGGCTCATATCAGTCTAATTAGGAGGTGAGATTTCTGTCTGTAAGAAAAGTTATCTTTTTTGTCTCAACGTGTGCTGAACTGATTGAAAAATGAACATGTTCGATTCTAATGTCTATCATAGGCTATGGTTAGAACTGGTTGGGTATCTTCAGAAGGAGACTTACAAAAGTACATGTATGTGTGGTATCATACTTAGATTTAGAAAAAAAGAAAAAGAAAAAAAGGTTTAACAAAATTTCCGCTATTTAACAGTGGAGATTTGCGCAGTTTAAGTTACTGATGACAAGAAATACTATAAAGGAGCTGGTTGTATCTGTATAATTGAATGAAAATCACCCATCCATCTTACCTTGGTATGCCATGTCACTTTTGTATGATGTTTACATTTGTGAACCAGCAAGGAATAAAAAAAATCCCATCTCAAGGAAGACAAAATGCCCACATATAATGGGGAATGTCTGCAAAATAAAATTCATGTCAACATTTTATTTTGATATTAGCCAGAGATGTGTTGTAGTCCTTCTATAGACATAACCACACATGTTCTTAAACAATAATTAAAGGAGTAATTTACATACTTTTCTGAGATGAAAGTTTAAGGGATTAACGACAAAAATTAGGGCGACTATTTCTATGTTCCTCCTTTGACAACAGGAAGTTAGGTAATATTGAATGAAGCAAATCAAATTTCTCTGACTAAGATCGAGGTAGGGTTTTGGTCCTGCTCCAGCAAAAAATAAAAAAGGTCCTCCACTGTTGAAAGCCATCCATAGATAATATGCATAATTGTGGCAAGGAGAGAGAGGGCAACTGCAACTTTTTTGTACAGCCAGTGTCAGTGAGTTGATGATAGTTTAGCTGTTTCAACTTTCTGCTCTGGCTCGCTGTGTGACCATGGCAACCACAGAACCACCATGCTGAGGAAAATGATGCAGGAGGCAATTTTACTTGTATCTGAGTTCCCTGGAGCGACATAAGCTTCAAAGATTGATTATCTAGTTAGAGCCAATAAATGCTCATTGTATGGATCCATTACATTGGACATTCATTGGCTCCAATTTAATACAACTTGTTGACGCAGAGGTAAAACAGTGTAACACAAATGACAAGCACTAGCTGATCCAGATCCATATTTGACCTGGACTTAAACCCACAGTGGGCAGAGGGGTAGCAATTCTGTGAGACCCTTGAAAAACTGGGAAAGGCAGTAAAGATATTCATTATTGTTGACATACAAAATCTCACAGACCATTGTGCTAGCTGGGAGAACAGCTTCAGCCACAGTAATGTGGACATGGAGAAAGATAAACTCTACAATTATGTATGTTGACTTGAGGCTTTCTTTAAGCCTTAAAGGGAGGTGTGACAAAATGTTGAGAGGTGACTTCCTTCCTTCTCCAAAGCAAATAAATTATATCGGATGCATAGAGAATTTACAGCTCTCAATCTCCTTAAAAGACACAGAGCCCATTGCAAAACCTGACCTGTCCATGCCTAAACCATTATGTAGAGAAATGAAGGACCTGCATGATCTTATTGCACAAGGCTGGGTGAAAAAGTCAAGCTCACCTGACACATTTCCAGTAGTCTGTTTTTTGTGAAAAAAAAAATGTAACCCATACATACTGTTCATATTCTTATATCTTCACAGTATGGTACAGGTCAATTTTGACCCAGCACAAGAATCCTATCACAGCAAGTGTCCATACCAGATTTTGAACCACAAATGGTAAATGGACTGTATTTGTATATCTATTTAAAATGTATAAATAGTCTATCAGACATTAAAAATGGATGAGTAATCAGTAATTAGTGCATCAGAGAACAGGGAAAGTGTACTTTTTTAGGTTATACCACTCATTTTCAGAGATAAAACATTTACTATAATACTATATCACGTCCTACCTATTTCACCTAAGACATGAAAACATAACAGCCATAATGATTTGAATACATTTTATGGAAACTGAAAATAGGAAGAATTTTTTGGGGAACTGTGGGTTTTATTGCATAACCATTGATAAGATGTGTCCAAGATCTCATGTTTCTTCCATCACAAGCCTTGGTCGATCGTGTATATGTATGGATGTGCAACTGGTGAGACTACTGAAAAGAGTAAAAAGCATATTTTTACTCTTTTCTGGACTATTTTAAAAAACAATATGAGATCCATTCAGTCATGGCTCTATTGTTTACACTCTGGAACAGTTGTTAGCGCTGTGCAACATGAAAGTACTCCCAGTGGAAAGACTGAAGATCCCCCATGGAAATGGTGGCCTCACTGGGCCACTCTGATCACAACGTGGTTCATCTGCTCCCTGCCTACGTACCTTTGATGAATAAACAACTGCCAACCATAAGCTATTTGAGAAGATGGCCACAGTAGTCCAGTATGGCACTGAGGGACTGCTTTGAAACCACTGACTGGGAAGTGTTGTGCAGTCCACATAGGGAGGACAATGACCATTTAACAACCTGCATCACGGACTACATTAACTAGGAAGGTGCAGTGTTTCTCAAATAACAAACCCTGGGTGTCCTCAGAACTGAAAGCCCTGAGAAGAAGGGGGATTTCAGATCTGCGGAAAGAGCTGAGGAGGGCATAGAGGGAGCTGAAAAAGAAGACAAGGAGAGGCAAAGACAGCTACAGGAGGAAGCTGGAGGAGCACCTTCAGGGGAACAATGCCAGAGAGGTTTGGATAGGCTTGAGAACCATCTCAGGTCACAGCAGTGACAGCAGGAGGGGTCCTGAATCTGGAGATCGGGAATAGGCAAATGAGCTGAATCTGTTTTTCAACAGATTTGATTCTACCCCCGTTACTTCCACCACCCACCAGAGTCCAGACCAGACAAGAGTACCCTCACCCTCTCCTTTTCTCCTAGAGGATTACTGACACCAGCAGCTCCTTCCTCTCACCACTTAACCTGCCTCCACTCCACATCAGTGACTACATACCCTCCCCCCAGTCCCCCCATTCCCCCTCATCCTCTCCACAGCAGTGGATCAGGTGAGGAAGGAACTCAGGAAGATGAAGGCAAGGAAGGCTACAAGCCCTGATTGCATCAGCTCCAGACTGCTCAGGGACTGTGTGCAGATCAGCTCTGTGGCATCATTCTGCACATCTTCAAAGTGAGTCTCAGTCTAGAGAGAATTCCAGCCCTGTGGAAAACTTCCTGTGTGGTTCCCGCCTCAAAGACCGCACATTCATGAGAGCCCAACCACTTTAGGTTGGTAGCTTTACCTCCCCATCTGATAAAGATGATGAAGAGGATCATACTGAACCATATCCATCACCTGGTGAGCTCTGAGCTGGACCTCCTACAGTTCCCATATTGACCAGTGATTGGTGTGGAAGTCATCTACCTGATCCATTTTTTTCCCATCTGGAGAACACTGGGAGCACTGTGAGGGTCATGTTTTTTGACTTCTCCAGTGCTTTCAACACAACCCAACCATCAAAGGTCAGGGGTAAGCTGGAAGGAGCTGGAGTTGACCTAGCTGCATGGACCATCAACTGCCTCATCAACAGACCATAGTATGTGAGCTTTGCTACTGTGTGTCCAATGTGGTAGTTTGCAGCACGGGGGCTCCGCAGGATACAGTGCTCAATCCTTTCCTCTTCAACCTCTACACATTGGACTTCAGACACAACACTGACAGCTGTAACATCCAGAAGTTCTCCAATGACACAGCCATGGTTGGACATGTATCACAGGGGGCTGAACTGGAATACAGGGAAGTCATCACCAACTTTGTCAAATAGTGTGAAATGAGCCACCTGGACATACAGTGGAAATCAAAAACAACCTATTATTTGCTAAATTTTAAATCACTGCTTGTATATATTTGAATTTATGCTAACATGAATATAAAGGCAGATTTTTGAACATATTTCAGAATTTAAGTATCTTCTTAAGCATAATATAAAAAACTTAAATGAGAAATTTTCAGAACAGCTCTGATCAAAATCAGAGAACACTTTCAGATACCTCCCAGTTATTGTTGTTAATCTGGCACCTGGTGACAATTTACTTAATTGTTTGACACACCTTATTTATCTGGCAGCTCTCCTAGTTACTTTGCAAGGTGACTGAAACCCTGCGACAGCAGATTGTCCGGATGAAGGCCAAAGGGATGACCCACTCAGTCATTGCAAGTTGGCCGTTCCACGTCTGTGATTTCAAGAATATTGAAAAAGGACACAGATTCATTTCAAGTCCCCCAAAAAGCCTGGTCGTCCATGTAAAACAAGTGCACGAGAGAACAGGATTATGACAATGGGGGACAATGGGTCAATTGGGATTCAGTTCAACACTGCAGCTGCAATTTCTCGCCAGTTCAGTATACTGAACAGCGCAAGGATCTGACTTGGCACGCAGTGTCCCGCTGTTTAGGACGATTTGGACTGAAAGCCTGGTCTGCAGTGACCAAACCTCTCGCTAGCAGAAAGAATAAAAAGGCGAGACTTGCCTATGCTGAGAAGCATGTTGTGTGGACAGAGGAGAACTTGCCTAGAGTGCACTTCAGTGATGGGAGTAAGTTCAATTTATTTGGGTCTGATGGGAAACATTGTGTTCGGCATCAAACTGGGGAAAGACTGAAACCAAAGTGTGTAAAGAATTTGGATTAATTTATTTGTTATTTATTATTTGCATAAATTTGGAGGTGGAAGTGTCATAATGTTTTCTGCAGCAGGTGTTGGGCCTCTTGTACAGCTACATGGCAGGCTGAATGCAAATGTTTATTTTAACCTACTTTGGCAATATGCAATTCCTTCACTGCAATTGGCTCCCAATCACCCCGCAATTTTCATGCTAGACAATGACCCCTGTCACACTGCAAATCTTGTTAAGCAGTTCCTTTACGCTCAGAATATTGAAGCAATGAAACGGCCAGCCCAGAGTCCAGATCTAAACCCCATACGGAATCTCTGGAAAATCATTGGTGACAAAGTAATGGCTAAGAAACCCACTACACTTACACTACAGTGGAAGAAACTGCAAGAGGAATGGACCAAGATCAAACCAGAGCAGTGTGAGAAACTAGTGAGGTCATGTGGGCACAGATGCGCTGAAGTCTTTCAAAGCAAGGGCCTCTACACTTCCTATTAATTTCTGAATTGTATAGCCCTAAAAAACATTGTTTAAACCTTCTCTTCTGACACAGTGGTTACTGTTCTCAAATTTTGCTTACTGTTTTTATCACAAAATAATGGTTTTTGTTGAAGTGCCTTGGTTATTTAAAAAACCATGCTAGTCCAGCAGTGGTATAGTCACAGCTGATATTCTATCAAATTCTGAACAATGAACAATAACAATATTCCAGAATAAATCAAGTAGTAATAAATTGTTCTCTAATTTTGATCTCCAGTGTAAATGCCAGCAAGACAAAATAGATGGTGACTGACTTGCGCAAGAAGGTGCCACAGACTACACTGATTAACATCAAGGGTTTGGACATTGAGATCGTGGGGGATTACAAATACTTGACTGTTCAACTCAACAACAACCTGGACTTGACTGACAACACAGATGTCCTGTACAAGAAGGGTCAAAGTTGTCTCCATCCAAGGAGACTGAGGTCCTTTGGAGTATGTAAGACACTGTTTAAAAAAAATTATGACACTGTGGTGGCATCTGCAATTCTCTACACAGTGGTCTGCTAGGGCTGTGGAAGCTCTGAGAGGGACAGAAGAAGACATACACAAAAACAAACTGGTCAGGAGAGCTGGTTCTGTCCTGGACTGCCCTCTGGATGCCGTTGAGGAGGTGGGTGAGAGAAGATGTTAGCCAAGCTGACATCAATCATGGACAACCCCTCTCACCCCCTGCATGAAACTGTAGGGGCTTTAAGCAGCTCCTTAAGCAACAGACTACAGCATCCATGTAAGAAGGAACACAACCCCAGGTCCTTCATTTCAACAGCTGTCAACTGTTCAACTCTAGCGTTGTTTAGGAAACCTTGTGTAGGAAATTTTAGATGTGTAGCTCTTGCATGTGTTTCCCACATTAGCTGGTTTTACTGGTTTTACATTCCTTTTTTCCAGGGCAGTTACATCTCTTCTTCATGACCTCTGTTCTATAAGTGCACCATATGATTGTTGCTGTGCTGTTCCGCTGCTGTTCTTTAAACACTGTGACTGTTTAAAGAAGAGCATACCGGCACCCCCATCACCTGGTCCAGGTGGAAAACACAACAAGGCAGTGTGGACAGGTTGAGAAGAGAGGGATGTGCACCAAAAGCCTTTACCTACAATGAACTAGATAAGCCAGTTTGTTTCAGCATTGAACCATCAGCTCATCCAGGTACCAGCCTTTGCTGTATGGACTATATGAAGAGCCAGGACTAAGTGAAGGAATTTGTTGTTCTATGGTTTTATTTCAAGAGCAAAATTGAGTTATTCGGTCACTTCTGCTAAGCAGCCTGTAGGGGGAGTTCTTGGTCTATGTCTCAGTCGTTGAACACACTAACTTCATAGCTCAACGGTTGCGGCTGTTTCTTACTCAAGTTAGGGCTTCCTGTATTCAGGGGTGTAACAAATTCACACCTGTACCTAGAGCTGTCCATCTGTGATTAGATCGCATAAAATGCATGTGCCAGGTATAATCATCTGCAGGTGGTGTCAGACACAACCAGCTGTGAGAGCTTGTCCTGCGGAGAGCTGGGGTGATGGTGTTAAAGGCAAAGCTAAATTCCATAAATAGGGTCCTGGTAAATGATCTTGAAGAGTTTAGGTGCTGGAGGATGAAGTGGAGGACCATGTTGACAGCATTGGCCAGAGACCTGTTGGTGCTTTTGGTGAACTGCAGAGGGTCCAGGAGGTTGTCAGTTATGGCTCTGAGGTGGGACAGCACCAGGCCCTCAATTGATTTCATAATCACAGAGTTCAAGATGATGGATCTGTAGTTACCAATTCCTGTTGTTCTTGTTTTTTGAGGACAGGCAGGCTGTCACATGATATGCCCCAGTTAGATATTAAAGATCTCTGTAAACACCAGAGACAGCTGCTTAGCACAGTATGTTAGGATGGAAGGAGAGATGGAGCCTGGTCTGACTGCTTTGCAGGGGTTATGTCTCTTGAGAAGCCTTTGAATGTCCATTTCCAGGGTTGAGTCATCAGTGTGGTAGGGCAGCACTGCCAGCTGCATCTTTCTGCATTGAGTTTGCCTTTGAAAATGGCCATCAATAATGGTGTTGACATGATTTTACCCTCGTTCAGACAGTGAGAGAGAGCTTGTCTGTGACTTACTCCACAGATATATACATTGAAACTGCACTGAAAACTGTAATGTTGCTGATATGATGGATGATTATTAACAGGTCATTTTCACTGCTATTTTTGTTGAGAACTGCACATGTAAAAAACACAATGAAACTGTAAGATGAAGGGCAGCTATGGCCTTTGTAACTGCTCTAACCTGTTGACATGGGGACCAAAATGAAAAGCAACAGATTCCATGGTGCACACACACTGCTTTGGAAGTGGGTGTCAATTCAGGCTGTTGGCCAAGCACAGGACCTTAATGGAATGGAGGACTTTAGGTATAGTCACTGGCTGAAAATTGCTATTTTTAAATTTGTCAGAATACAGTTGTTTCTGTGTCAATGCAGCCATAAGGGTTTGCGTGATTGTACATTTCATCAGCTGCTCATGTCTGCGATATCTATTAATTGCTGTTGAATTTCATAAGCTCTGTTGAATAAAAAATACTCTCATCCTCTGAGTATTTTGCAAACAAGAAAAGGGGGGAAATGTCAGCTACAGGGACAGTAAGTATACTTCTATGCCCTCCTACAACTGACTTTATATGGGGAATGGATTTTGCATTATGAAAAACCTTCAGTAATGTTGGCACTGACTGGAATTTTATCACCCACAATCTCCAGGAATTTAGATACAAAAATATCAGACAGAGGTCAAAATAGGAGGTCTGAGGTCATAACTCTGACCTCCACACTAAAATAAAGTCTAAAGGGAACTTGAATGTTTCACTCAGCCTAGTGTCATTCTCTTTTTTCTTTTGTCAGTTGTCAGACTGTCCCAATCGGTTTATGTGTCTTCGTTCATGATCTGACAGTAAGAACAGAGAGAATAAATCAGTTACCAGTTACGACAGTTATTTAACTGGCAGTTTTACCCCAGAACTGCACCATTTACATTTGATTTATAAGCAGCTGCAATGTATTAGGGGAATGAACCGTATTTTCTTTAATAGATAAGGTTTTGAAGTCCTGCTGTGGCATTTCCATTAGCTGTGTTTACCTGCACACAGAGAGGAAAGCCCTAGCCTACATGTTCTGCTGTTATTTGTCAAAGCAATTACACCTTCAATGGAAGTGTGTTCCTCCTTTGAAAGCTCACAAAGCACAGAGCTCTGACAGAAGCTTCATTTCATAGATTACTTACAGATGCTAATATGATGACAGGAACTTGGCATTCAAGTATAATGCAGAAAGTTTTTAGAGGGGTTGCTGTCACATGTCTGAATTCCATTTTGTTGTTATGAAGCCGTCAATTGCTGTTGCCCCTGATATATAGCTCATTCAAGAGGTGTTTCTGAGGCTTAGTCTTTCTGATGAGGGACGTCACCTTCAAACTGCACACTTTTTGGGGATCTTTTAATCATGTAACATTCATACCCTCCAATTACAGGTTGTGTTTGAAGTGAATGATTAGACTTATTAAAGTGTGTGTTGTAGGCACGCAGACAGCATTGGAGATCTATCTATGATTCACTTCCAAGGATAATTGTATGCTTACAGCAAAGACTGGGGCGACTGTGGCTTAGGAGGTAGAGCGGTCGTCCACCTATCAGGAGGTCAGTGGTTCGATCCCTGGTCTTGGCAGCCACATGCCAAAGTATCCTTGGGCAAGATACTGAACCCCAAAACTGCCCCTGATGCTGTGCCATCGGTGTGTGAATTCATATGTACATCGTTTTGGATAAAAGCATCTGCCAAATGACTAATTGTAATTGTAATTGACGACTCAAGTGCTCATAAGGCAAGCTGCTCTATCTTTCGTTGGTACCTTCACTGGTTTCCATGAAAGTCCGACATTACCTCATTCAAAACATTATTATTAGTTACATGCTGTCACAATAATATGAAAGATACTGTTGTCATGTGACTATTCAAAATATAGTGGCTTTGACACCTCTGCTGTTAAATACTATTAAATAAAGCTAAATGTGCTCAGGAAGAACTACACATCACCACAAACACATGCCTGGACTTCCCATCTTCCTGTCCACACCTCTCACTCTCTGCTGGCTCAGCAGACCATTATAGTGTGCTCGCAGAAAGAGCTATATGGGGTGATATAAGCTAATGTCAATAGTGGTGGTCAGTAGTACATCTACCATGATGTGTAAACAAACACATTACTACAGCACTATACACTGTGAGGCTACATCAATGCATTTTACCAGGGTTGACATGCATAAAAATCTGATTCATAAAGCTATGTATTCTGACATGATCACGTGATTCTGTTTCGTAAATCCCACTGTGCAACTGGGGGCACTTGCAGAGCCTCATTTCGACTTCCACAGTATGCCATAAATGGATGTATAAATGCCCCTAATCACACCGTTTATCAATACTTGCCTGCTCCACCACATTAGACAATTAATGTCAATGTGGAGAACAGCAAAGGAGTGCAATTCAGAACATTCTAAAAAATATTTCCGAAAGTAGAGCTGAAACAATTTGTTGGTGTTGGGTTTGGCATTTCTACTAGTTTTCAGAATTCTCATAAACCAAACAATAAATCTATTAATGCAGAAAACATACAAACAAACAAACAAACAAAAAACTACAACAGTGAAATTTAGCATTTTTGTTTATGCATGGACAATATTAGAATTATATAATTATTAATATAATTATATAATATTTAATAGCATAACAGTCCCGGGGGGAATTTTTCTGCATTGAGTGCTTTTATATTTAATCCTGTTTATGCACTTTCCTGATTATAGTGACATACTTTTGCTTAATGCAAAATACTTAAAATCACCACCAAAATAACACCAGCAAAACAGCCTAAAATTTTTTGTTTTGTTTTGTTTTGTTTTTTTGTTTTTTTTGTTTTTTACTCCAAAGTTCCATCTCTCACCTTGTATTTCATGTCCACCTTATATTACCTGCAGATACCTCTACAAAACACTGGTTTGGAGTATGCAAGATGTGCACACATTCTCATCTCACATTCTTTTTTTTATAAATACCAGTTTATGGAAAACGATCCTGTGAGAAATGACATATGTATGGTGTCTGTGCTTATCTGTCATTTATATATCTGGCCAAGAAATTTTGAAAGGTATCAAAAATGACAGGAACTGTGAGACTTCATCCAAACATACTGTGATGCAAAAGTGTACCACAGAATGAGACATAATGAGAAGGATAACAAGGAGCAATTCCAAGCAAAAGCATTTCCAAGTATGCCAAAGCCATAAAGCATTTCAAAATAAAAAATGAAAAAATAGCAGTTTTGGAATGTGCAGAGGACTGTATATTGCTTCTTTTCATCATTTGAAAAAGAAATATGTTTATGGACACTTCAGGGAAACATACATATCTCGCTCACTATATGAGTGAGCCTTAAATGGTGTTCGATCCGGGTGGAAGCAACTACTGGGGGGAAATCTTCTGTGCATCTGAGTTATGATGGCATATTGATTTTAGTTACCACCTAACATACAACCTCAAACCTCTGTCTATTCAGCTTGTCAAAAGAGTCTCTCACACAAACTCTTTGTGCTCTGAACTCATCAAAACATGATGCAGAGTTTTGCACCTTGGCTGTATTCACAAGCTTCATGCTCATGCACGAGGTATTGATTTAGCAGCAGAGACTCCAGCATGCCCGTGCACCGGCTCTGTGCAGACACACAACCTCCAGCAGGTTGACACACGGGAGGAGAGTCAACAGTGTGCACTGGAGCAAAGACGAGGAAAAAATAACTCTTAAAAAATTGATCTCCTGTCAATTTATAACTGAAGACCACAGAGCTGAGTTTGAAGTTTCCATACACGTTATCACAGAAATGTTTGGTCATTTATGACTTCAGCTAAAGCCCGACATGTTCTCACTGCTTTGTACATACATAGATGTAATGGCCGTAACTGTAAACTGTTACATAATTATAGTCTCTTAAAGATAGAATAAAATAAGTTATACATTTTTTTTATTATTATTATTATTTCTAATTTGATTTCAGCGGTTTCAGTTTCTTGTTTGGGGACTCAGTTCGGGATGAAGCTTCAATCATGGTTCCTTCTTACTGCAAAAACTGCTCTGTTTGTGCATAACACAATTAAGTTTTCATACATTAAAGGACTGCATTTATTGATATTGAGAAAAAGCTGTAAACGTATGTAGCTGTTATGTGTTAGCAAATAGTGGTCTATTTACATATCCAGCAGACATGGAGAAAACATTAAGATTCATTTTGAACTGATAAATGCTCAACTATGTACACTAGCTTGTTGCTAACCTTGCATCTGTCTGGTGTTTGGTGGTGATGGGGTAGTGTTAGCTGCCTGCTATGGCTGAAAATTAGGTTAAGTTGTAGACCAGAAAACCAATGAGCTTAAAGATGCTGAAAGCTATAAAGAGCTGAGAGAAAGTGCAGAGCTGGGTGATAATTGTCTGTGGGATCACACTATTCACATTACACATAGTTTTGAATCATTATTAACTGATTAATGCAGTTTCAAGATTAATATTATGAATTTATTTTCAAGCTGCTACAGTGTATGTAATTTATCACAAAATACAGGTGAAATGAGAAACCTATAGACCTTATTTGAATGTTATTTTGACATGCTTAGAGTGAGTCACTATGATGTCTCTTCAGTGATTTTATACATCCATTCAACTGCTGATCTCACATAGGTTGTACATTTATTTTCTTTGGTTTTGTGCCCTTAAACATCAGCAGAATTCCCAATCTTTCATAAAATCACATGCAGCACACCAAAAACAAAAAGGCAAAAAGACTGAAAACTATTTGATTTTACAATTAAATGATGTTCTTCTTTTAAATTTGAATACCAAAAGCCTACTGGGAGACACGTCAAGCCCATCCAAACTGTGGAGACATGTGCTGCAGCAGATTGATATCTGGATTTTTTTACATCTGTATTTCATCTTATACTTTACTTTGTAGTTGTGATCCTTTTATACTATGAGTCAAATGTATTTTTGTAATTATGTCGAAGATCCTACCTCAGAAAGTCACACACCTTCTTTCTCTATGGGACTGGTTTGTTCCGTAAGTTGCAGGATGAAATAGGTTCACAACAGCAGGGACACATTCACATCAATGCTGGTGGAGATATAGAAGCAAATCCTTTGTCAGATGTATGAAAATGAAATGCAATCATGTGTACATAACTGCATTGAGAATGTATAGTTTTTGCGTTGCAAGATCATTGGCTAGTATCACCTGAAGTTAGTAGCCATCCGTCAAACCGTTTGTTTAGCCTTCTGGTTCGCTAGCTAGCTGTGACTCGTGATAGATGGTCATTGCAGTCGAGGCAGAGAGGACCCAGGTAGTGATGATGGATGTTTCAACGAGCCTGAGCAGTTTGGAAAATAGCCAACTACTGCACAGTCTAAGCTTTAATTGGCAACGGAGCAGACACTGCTATGTGATGTCAGCACAGTCTCATCTGTCCTCATGCTGCTTCTGATGTATTGTGTGTGAAAATACAGCTGTGACCATGTTAGCGGGTTCCTTTCATCTCTGGTTTTATTATCTATGCTCTTTAAATTCATTTGCATTGTGGATTTTTATTTTGATCAAATTGCTTTTTTACTCCCAGTTGTAATTGTGCCTCCCAGGATTTTGGTTTGCATGACGCTCCTGCTGCTGACCAACATGACGATGCTAGTTAAGTTGAAAATAAAAGAAATTTAAAAATGCTAAATGTATCATCAGTATATCAATCAATATGGAGGAAAAAGGAAAATAGTCGATTGTTCGATGTAGACACATGTCAACATGACAACAAAAATGTGGATGCCATTTTGCCTGCACCTTGCTGATCATTGCTAAATCACTAATCCATCGTTATGTTGAAGCCGTCTGTTTTTTCATTGTCAAAGTAATTGGCCAAAGTGTGCTCAGAGTAGTAATTAACAGTAGATGTCATTCAATATTCCAGTTTCAAACAGCAAATTTCACACATCCAAATGATCAAATCAAATGGCCATAAAACTCTAAAACACAGACCAAAACTGAATTATAACATGCACTGCTGGATAGGGTGTGTGTTTGTGTGTATGTGCGTCTATATGTGTGTATACATGTGTGCATTTGGAGCTTGTTACTCATGGATATTTTTGAATTTGCTGGAGAGGCTTTTAGTAAAGATGTTAAAATTTTATTCCATAGTATCAGCATGACAAGCTGTTACAACTGTCTTCTTGTGGAATATTTATTTTGAAAGCAAAAATAATATGTATATAATCTCAATAACTACATACAACGATTTACATAGGTTTTTCAAGTGTTTTAGTGCATATCGACAGACAATTACAATGGAAAACACCTTAAGTCATTACACAGAAAAAGAAACCTATCCAGCAAAGATATTTTCAAAATCCAAAACACTTGACACACTACATTTTTGAACATTATTATTATTATTATTAATAATAATAATAATAATAATAATAATAATAATAATAATAATAATAATAATAATAATAATAATAATAATAATAATAATAATAAATACATACATATTAATTAAACTTTTCAATTATATTTTTTTCTGTCTACATGTTGTTTCATTAGCATGTATGTAATTCTGGTGGCAACTAGTATATTTAATTAATTTTAATTTTAATTTTAATTTTTTTTTTTCAGCCTAAGATGACTAGATTGCGAGAATAAACCATAAAAACACCAACATGTATACCATGTGAAATTAGTTAGATTTGCCATTAAAAGAACATCAAATAAAAAAACAAACAAACATATTTTCTGAATAATTTAGTAACTAAAATACTCAATGTATTGACACGTTCCTTCTCAGTAGATTTTTGGAGCAATGCTTAGTTCTTTGTAAATATTGTGACTCTTAATAAATAAGGATGGAGGGTTTGAACACTCTGTAACTCACACCTGGTGAAACCCTGAATAACACATTTAAAAGACCCACAAGCTTGTGTGAATGCATGCACAATATGTGCCCTTTCATTCCCACAATCAGTATGCATGTGTGTGTGTGTGTTAATCTGTCAGCTGCCTACGTCTTACACTCATCATATCACCATCAGCTGGGAGTAAATCTAAATCCATTTAGACAGCCGGGAGACAAGGACATGATCCATTATTTACACAATCAACCATTTCTCTCGTCTCTGACCCAGAAAGAATGAATTTGTCACTTTTGCTCAGTGCTCAGCCCGGGTAGTTAGTGGGAGGAAAGAAGAGAGAGACAGAAAGCCTGGAATAATGAATATTTCACTCCATTGCACAATGCTCTGTTGCCTATTGAAAAACCCGTCCAGGAAAAAGTTTGAGGACTTCATATGACTATGTTGTGAATACTATGCAGGTGTTTGTATGTATGGTTGGTTGGTTTAGGAGATGCTTAATCAATGCTTAACTGAAGGTGTGTATTTTTTATGTAATTTTGCAGTCAACGTCTTTGCATGTATGTTTGCATATATGTGTTAGCCTGCAAGACTTTTAATCTTCTCCTCATGCATCAATGGAATACAGTACAATATAGACAATTTTTAAATTTAAAATTACTTTTCACACACAGACACAAATAAATAAATAAATAAATAAGCAATTATATGCAAATACTTTACCGTGTCTTTGATGATTTTAAGTAATGCTCCAAATGTAATTTGTAATTTGTAGTACCGTCAAAATGTACTGTGTATCCATGTTGTGCTTGTGTCCTGCCACTTCAGAAACTTAAATGCAATGAATAACAAACTAGACTGCTGCTATGTATCTGTACTTTTGCTTTGTTCACACACACACGCAATTATTTCCCACTGCACATACACCAACATGGTCTTACAAATTTATGTCCATTAAGGCAATCACAAACCAATTCCAAAGTCCCTCTAGAAACAAAAAAAAGCATGATTATCAAACTGAGCAAGTGAACAAACCAAAATAACACCATCATAATACCACTATTTAACTGAGGTATCACAGCACTTTCAATTACAAAGCTGCCGCATTTGTTTTCTTCTATTGTCGATGTTGAGCACAACTGAACCCGCATCGAGCCACCATTAAAAACACCAACTGATTAAAAACCATTTAATTTGATAGCTAAAACGGTGCTTCCCCATTTTCAGACGAGCCATTCATCACGACGCCAGACGCACAAATGCAAAAAAACAATTTGACTCCAATTGTTGTAAGTGTTGAATCACGCTGCGAGACATGCTAAAGCTAATTTGCCAGACAAATTAGTTGGCTCGATTCAAACTTCATTGACAAAGTTATAAAATCTCGTATGGAGAGGAAAGTGCTCCTGCCGTACATTTATAGTAATTGTTTCAACGGAACCCTGCTGTGGGGGGCATTTTAGACGCCCACCCCACATGCCATTTTTTAAACACTGCGACTGTCAAATGGCTTGGCTCAGGATCCCAAACATTACAAAGACTGCTCCTCCATTCCTTTTCACTACTGGAGTCCATCTTCCCTGCAATGCCAACACATGCCGAACTGGTTGCAGTCCAGTATTTTTAGGCTGAAATGCTCCATTAAATTGTGCTGCAACACAAGGTAAAAGTTAGTTTTACATCAGAATTAGTTCTATTCAAAGATCTATGGACAACTTTAAAAACCTGGAAAAACAGAACAATTTTTTGAGTTAAAGTAAACAAACATAAAAGTATTTGTATTAAGTTGGTTTAGGGTTTCTCAAGCCATATAGATACCAGAAAAACCCTGTTTTGGAATCAGAAAAGTTACCTCTGTGTTCATGTGTGAGCACATGAAATTTTGTTACGGAGCAGAATGGGATTGGAGAAAAATCTTCTTGAGTGTCTTAAATTACCATTAAGCTTCTAAAGCAGCATTCAGCTGATAATTCACTGACATTGCAAGCGGTGCTTCAGATATGCTTGAGTATGGTTGCATTTCTTTTTTCTGCATACCCACTAAGATGGTTAATGTTTACTTTGGTTACTGTGACCATGAACATGTATTACACGTAAATTATTTAGAATTTGAATAAATGTTTGAATATATTACTGTTAAGCAGGAGGATTGGCATTTTTTCTGAACGTTGACTCCTGCTTTCAGTAATTTCTACATCAGCTACAGTAGCGTATGTTGCCCACCAAATACATAATAGCAAATTACATCAGTAGTGGAAACAATGATGAATTACTACCAATCCCTCTGTACCAATTGTGACTAATCAAGTGCCGCAATTTGTTTCAAGGAAAGACAAAATTCTCACGGAAGACAAAAGCTTCTGCTAAGGAAATTGCTCTTCCCAGCCAGCGCCAAGAAAATTTACTCAGTTTGCCATTTGCCTCAATCCCAGCTTTCACTGCTTCACTGTCTGGCATCAATTACAGAGGTTGTTGCCAAATTTGAGAAACTGCATTGTTCCAGCCCTCATGTACCTCCAAGAACATGTCTAATGATGCTACTATCTGTTTCTGTTCTTTTGTCAAACGTTATCAAAGAACTTCATTGGGTTTAAGGTCCGATGAGTATGGAGAGAGAAGTGTGCTTGTTGTTCTTCACTGGAGTTCAAACAGGTTTGGCTTGGTGTCAGTGCACCCACCTATAGAAAAAGCAATCCTCCTCCACTCAACTTAAACCCAGAAGTGATCGCAGTTTGGTGGTTGTCTTTCTGCCTATGCATTGGCAAACACATTACTTTTTATTTTGGATCTCAATGTTGTTCTTTGTTTTTTCTCTCCCAGAAAATTTCAGTTGGATAGTTTCTCAGTACTTGGAGAGCAGCATGGATCCAACCTGCTTTATTACACGTAATTTTAAACTTGAGTCTCAGTTTGCTAAGCATCTGCCTTTGCTGGACAGATGTGTCCCCTTTGTAATTGTTTAGTCACACTGTCACTGTGATGGCTGCTACCATGGTAACCAATCAGATCCACTTAAAGTCCATGACTTCAATTCACATTTCACACACACATTCTCACACACTTTAATACCAACATACCTTTTATCTTCTCAGTAAAGTAAAGAAAAGAAGTTACCGTCATGCTGTTGAAGGGTTCCATTTTAGTGCTCAAGGCTGGTGTAAGCATGTTTTGTGTTATGTGTGTGTGTGTGTGTGTGTGTGTGTGTGTGTGTGTGTGTGTGTAGGTGTGTATGTTCACTAAACAGCCATATCACTGCCTGAAGCAATGCCATTGTATCACCTAATGGATTAACTGAGCACATGCTAATAGACATACTCAGACCAGGGTCTTTTACTGACAGACAGACAGACAGACAGACAGACACACACACACACATTGCCAAAATGCCCGATTTCAAGGCTATGTGCTTGGCTAACTGTGTGCATTCTGCTCTCTGACTTTGAAATGTTATTTTGTGCTCAAGGCCACATTTTGCTTTATCAGAAGAATGCTCTTCTTCCATTGTACAATCCACATGTTTTGTTTGGATATGTCCACATTCAAAGAAGATGAAACACGCACAACTTTTATCCACTTCAATCAGGGATTTTAATATAATTAAACAATGTAATTTATCATCATTAATATTATTAATAGACTTAAATCTATACTCAGGCAGGAAGTTAATTTAAATTAACAGTCTTGTCAAGATTTCACTGTATCCCACAGTTATCTGGCATATAGCGTAAGAGACAGCAATTTAATTAATATGAAGCCTATGCAAAGCAGACTGATGACGTCAAAATGATTTTTCTCATGTTAGAGTAAAAACAATACGGTAAGACAATAGTGGAGGAAGTACTCAGATCCTTTACTGAAGAAAAAATACTATACCACACTGTAAAACATGTTTACAAGTCAAAGTCCTTAATTAAAAATGTTACTGAAGTAAAAGTATGTAAGTATTATCAGGAAAGTGTACTTAAAGTATAAAAAGTATAAGTTCTCAAAGCTGAATGAAAAAGTCCCCTTCTTATACTGCACTGTTATCTGTCATTAGATTATTGTTACTCATGGATCAATATAAAAGCTGGGTTTTCTGTAGTTACATTCCATTACTGCAGTAAAATATGTGTGGCAAATTATTTGGGTGCATTTTAGTCTGTGGATACCAATCCAGCAATGACTAACAGAGTTTTGTGACGCACATTTGCAGCAGTGCAACTGCAACATGTCACCAGCATTATCTATCTGATGAAATAGATATGATTCCATTTGAACAAGTGCAGCTTTACGTACAATATTAATTCACAAGAAACTATGCAAGAAATAAAAAAAATAAATAAACAAAAGGATTTTCGATAAATCATTGTAGTTTTTTTTTCTTTTCCATATTGGACACACCTCCTGACAAGAGTTGGATCAGACAGTCATCTTAATTGATGTGTATGGCCAAATGAGGCATTGTTCATATTTGGGACCACTGCAACCTAGCCTGATGTGTCAGATGGTTTGCTACACATAACCATGTGGGAAGTCCATGGAAAAGAGCAGTCACTTTCAAAAAATTCTTGGAAGGTGGTTGGATGAACCATTTGTCTATCAACGTCTATCACGGGCTAACCTCAACCCATCATATCAACAAACCATGTGGTGTAGTGGGGGAGCAACACTCTTGTCAAAGGCTGCCATTGAGTATGTATGCATATGAAAATGTTAATTAAATGCATACCTGATACATTGAAATCACAGTTGTGTCTTACCAACGTGGCACACTTTTTCCATTTCATTTCACTTCACGTTTTTTCACTACTCCGAGGGTATTTGGCCCTGTTTCAGAACTATTAAGCTGATTAATCTGGGAGACTGGTATGATATGAAAAAAGGTTTAACTGAGAGATTCAGCTGAAATTTAAGTGAATCTGATATTTTTTATTTTTTTACATTTTTTTTACCAGTTGCCACTCTGTTGGCCTTGTTGAACTACTCGTCATATATGGATCGATGTTTCTTTCAGGTCACAATGGTCTTTTTTGGCCAAGTGTAAACGCAGAGAGCCCATTAACCATACAACATCCAAAGGTTAAGACTAGTGGCCTTTCGGCAAGTAAGGTACACGATTAACATTAATTACTAACTACTGATATAATTTGCTGCCAGAATAGTGTGTCATTTAAATTGGCAAAGATAAAAAATGAGAAGTCTGTCTTACTGATTTTAATGCCCAAATGTGATAATGTGCTAGTGTGCACTGCCAAACTTGCCTTTCCCCTGGCTCCTGTTGATATATACCACACTTTCTTAGGTAGAATGTTAAGTAATTCCAAGTGAAATCAAGGTAGTGTTGCAAGTCTTTATGATTTTCAGTCTAATCTAAAGCCATCACATTCATGACCCAAGTCCAAGTTATGTGAATGGAGTCCACACTGCTGGGGGACTGACAGCTGTTACTGTTTCGCTGCAATGTGCTGCTTTCACATGCCACCCCCCCACCATCTTAGCTCTGCTTTACATCTGACGAATCAGCACTAGTGCCGCAGAAAAGCACCATGCTAAGCAAACAACTGTGACAGGTCATTGTATTTTCAGCAAGTTGCAATAACTAAGAAATGCAGTTGGAGTAGTGTGGCTCCGTTATCAAGTTTACATGGACTGATGTAGCTGGTGTTACTTAAGTGGCTAATTAACCAAACATGAGATCAAGCTGCAGAGCTGGTGCAGTCTGGAAAACAAGGCAATTAACTGAAGTAGGAAAACCTTCAGACACCAACAAAATTGCAGCCTTAGTCCTCCTGTGTTTCTCTCCTGTGTGGGCATTGTTTATTCGTTTCGCTCACTTTTATTTGTGTAAAACCAGACAATCAGACATTGGTAACTGGATATATCTTATTGCTAACTTGACCGCAGAGCCCTGCATCTTGAAAAATGGCACTAAAGGCTTTCACAGTTCCTTAAAAGGGCACTGGTCAAGGGGTCCTGACCAACTCTTTGTATGTAATGAGTAGGGAGGGAGAATGTGATGCAAGGACACTTTGACACATGGACTGGAGGAGCCAAAGATGGAACTGCCAGCACTGAGATTAATGGACAACTTGGTCCACCTTCTGAGCCATCGCATACAAAAAATATCATTGGCTCTATTTTCAAGTTGGGATGCAGAATGCAATTATTAGCAAACAAACTCTATTTACTAACAATGGTTTTATGAAGTGTTCCCGAGCCCATGCAGTAATATCTTTTATACAATAGTGTCTCACATAATAGTGGACCTCATCTCACCCCATCCAAGTCAATCAGATACTTTGTACTGTTTTCAATTGAGTGTATGTCAAAAGAGATACCAAATGGTCATATTCTCTATTATCTATGTTTTACAGAGCACCCCCACATTTTTGTGAATAACATAATGCAGTGTCAGTATCAGAAATGTGATTATGTTTTTAAGTTTATTGGTCACATATCACTTCATGATAGAGTTTTTCCTCTCCAGCTGACCTATTCTCTTCTGTCCTTGTTCATTCACAGATCATAAACTCAGCCCTAACACACTGGAAACTCATTTCCTGTCTCCACATGCTGTCTGCTCCTCTTGACTCCCCTCACTGCTCCAACAACATACAACAACTGCAGTGATTGACAATGAGAGACCGGGCTTATACTGGGCAGCACCTTTTCATTCACCACTGTTTCCCTGGTGCGACAGTACAGTACATCATATTCAACCTGTGGAGGAACTGATAATGATTTATAATCTCACTATACCAAGTGGATAGGAGGTAAATCTCACTACATTTCCAGATGTAAGGTGGCAACTTGGGACTATTGTTGGCCAAGTGTGAGCACACTCTGTGTTCTAGCACCAAAAGTCCAAATGTGACCTGGCTGGGCCTTAAACATGGCTGCCATTTGGCTAGGCTTTAGAGGTTGGTGGTGGTGGTGGCAGACGATGACTTTCTAATACCAGCACAAACTAATGTTGTTTTAATAAAGACTTCAGTCGGCATTAACTGCACACGGCATTAACTGCTTTCCACAGAGCAGCGGGATAGCTAGCTGCTTATAAGATTGCTTGCTAGATGTGAAATGCTGCAGTGCATGTGCCCTAGGTCCTCATATTCCTGAGTTTCTCAGTTATTTCTTGTGGGGGGCTTTGTTTTTAGATTCCAAAATTTCAGTTCCCCCAGGATTACAAAAGTTTAGTCATGTGAAGTAGAGCATGGCTTATTTCTTCTCTCCATTATTTTACAAACAGAGAAAAGTGCTCCAAGGATTTTAAAGGCATTATAATTTTTTTTTTAAGGTCCTCCATGGGGTTCTGACATCTGAAAGCTGACAAACACTTAAAGGTATACTACACAGGCATGGTTGGTTACACTTTTTGGTGCCGTATTGATCATTTTTATAACTTTCACGTGGATCCATGCTTCTTAGGATCCAGGCACTGGTTACTACCTGTTAATAAAGTCCCAACTTCACCGGCGTGTTGTTGTGTGCTGAGAGCATACACATCAACTGCCAGATCACAGCAAAATGAGAAGTAAATATAATGTCTGTGAAGATTCTCAGTCATCCAGGTCATGGTTATCCAAGGAGGACTGAATCTAGGGCAACTGGACTTGGTTCTATAACCGGGTCCAGTTGCCCTAGATTCAGTCCACCTTGAAGAAGAAAATGCAAGCAGAGGGTAGGGTCTCTACAGATAAATACACAACAAGCACATTTTAGTGCCTCATAACGATGATTGAGGGGGATTACATTTGTGTGAGTCGATATATTGTTTTAAGAAAATCCTGCATAGTATACCTTTAACCTTGTTGAAAAACGGTAAAAATAAACTTTATTCAGACATTAAGAAGGAAGCCAGGAATGGTACTGTAGTTTTGGCACCAAATATGAGCTTGAAACTCATTAGGAGCATACACACACACACACACACACACACACACACACACACACACACACACAGACGCACACACATACACACAAGCCCTTGGTTGCAGCCCCATGGAGAGGTTAGTGACTCTTCACACATGCATGCAGTGGAGCATAGCAGAATCCTGCAGAGTGGTCATTCACCTCTCAATCACATACAGACATACGCACTCTCCCTGTGTGTGCTGATTCTTGACCTTGACTACATTTGCCACATTAGAGCTACATCATGTACACACATGCACACACGCACAAACACACACACACACACACACACACACACACACACACACACGATATATCAGCGATGTCTTAGCCTTTTTTGGTGACCCTTAATTGTGCTTCTGTGTCATTATTGTGCACATGAGTACATCTCTGAGTCACGATGAGTTCATTGAAAGTATCTTAGTCAAACAAAGACAGAACACAATGACAACACAAGTCATTCATTTTTCATCCATTCAGTTCAAGCAGTCATCAACAGCTATTGGTTGTGACCACAAAAGGTCATCACAGCTCATGTCAAACAGACAACTTGTACAAAACAATTTAGGAGGTCCATGCAAAGGCTGTTTTTCTGCAATAATTTGGATACAACTTGAATTAAACAGCCTCTTCAACATATCAGTTCAAGAACACTGTATATGATGGTCATCGACTCTTGGCCAATAAACATTGCTCATGATATTAGATGGCTAAATTTGCTCTATTAATTATGCCATACTGCCAACCATCCTATTTCTTCTGTCCCGCTATAAGCTTATATGACAGATGAGGTTAGAGGAGATGGATAGAAGCCACCTGTAGGTCACTGGGAGAAACTGAGGTCAGTGGAAGCTAAAAAGGCAGAATTTCATCCTCATTCATGAAACATAACACTGTCAGTGGGCAGCCCATGCAGTTTATTGAAATTCAAATATTCTAGAAAAGTCCCCTAACTTTTGCAATTTATGGATATGATGGTCATTTTAAAAAAATATTTGGAGTGACAGAAGATGTGAAAGCAAATATGTTAAAATACAAACATGAAAGGGGTGAGAAATACTACTACTACAACAAATGAACGGAAGATTGGAGCTGGTGAGAGAGAAAGGTATCCTCATCTTTGCTTAGCAAACATGTGAGAGAGTGACAGGGAGCGTGAAAGATTACAGAATGAGAAAAAAAAGAGTACTGCTATCCTGCCTTTGCTAAGCAAACACAGAACAGTAGCTCAGGGGTTTTAGAAAGAGAGGGATGGACAGACAGAAAAAGAAGGGGAGAGATGAACTGAGGAGAGTAACAAAAACAATAAAGCACAAGTGAACAGGAAGAGTGAGACGTTTAAGGACAGAATGAGTAATCAGTGTGTGAGGGGAGACAGCGAGAGTGACAGTGCCAAGGGCTTGTTGAACAGGCTCCTTTTATGCAGAGGCACGGCTGCCTGACAGATAGCTCTCTGATATGGAGCATTAACACACAAACACACACACACACACACACACACACACACACACACACACACACACACACAAAACACAAATTCACACCCAACTAGTGATAGGGTGTGTTACATATTACAAGCTGTTAAGTCTGCAGGCAGAAAAAAAATGTCTATTCATGACTAGCACAGGAGGAGAATGTCAGAGCATACCTGCTGCTCAATGTGCATGCACGTGCACACACACACGCGTACACACGCGCGCACACACACACACACACACACACACACACACACACACACACATATATGTGTAGGGTTTTCTAGTGGGAGGCAGAAGGGGAGCCAATGCTTGGCTCAAGGGTACATTAGCAGTAGGTAATAGAAAGAACAAGTGTGGGTTATGTCAAATTGTTGTAAAAAAAAAAAAACAAACAAAACAAAACAAAAAAAACACCCAAGTCATATTATTTTGAACAGAAAAATACTGCAAACCTAAAATTATCACCCAAATTGTTTGTAGTAAACATCCATAATAATTTACAGCCCAACTTTGTGGGCCACAACAAGCATTGGTTGTGTGCACACAGTTTTTCCTGTGCAGTTTTAGTTTTACTTCCAAATAAAGTTGTTCAAAGAATGCTAAACTGTGGGACACATCCTGTCTGATCATGCCCAGCTGTGCTATATTTTTGCATTTACACACACACACACACACACACACACACACACACACACACACACACACATATGCAGTCTCTCCTACAACACCTATTGGCTACTGGTATTTTGTACTTATACTACCTGTATTTAGCATATGTGTGGCTAGAATAACATGTTTCAAACAACTGGCCACAGAAAGCTTTGTGTAGCCATTTAATAGCGCTCTCGGGCACTGAGACACAAAGGTATTCTGACACTACCCACAATCTATCTGTATTATCACATACCAATGCATGTTTTTTGACCATACAAAGACTTTTTATAACTACATTTATTAATACTACACCTTCAAATTCTGCTGGAACTCCAGTATAATTAAAAAAAATGTAACAGGGAGCAGTGATAGTAGGAGGCGTGGTCTCAGAGCTGTGTAGTGTGTAATGCTGAGGGCCAAGGGAAACAGGGGAGACCGACTGACCACCACTCAGTGTGGATAGAGACATACAGCTGGTAGTCAGAGCTAATCAGCCATACACAGCTACTGTCAGACTCTATGTGGAAAGACAGGGAGTCCAACAGAGCTTTGACAGAAGAAGAACATGTATGAGAAAGCTGCTGTGTGGATACCTGTGCTGTAGCTCAGATTTTGGTTCTACTACAAGCGACTTTCCCGGTGTGTGTGTGTGTGTGTGTGTGTGTGTGTGTGTGTGTGTGTCTGTAGGGGAGTGCCAGTACAAATGTGTAGCCTTGCCATTTGTCACAGCTACCTTTAGTGTTGGTCTACCCTAAACATCAGCACATGCGTCCAAGCAGATACATTTATAGACAAGACAATTTGGACCAGAAATGTGAATGTTTTTTTTTGTTTTTTTTTTTGTTTTTTCTGGAAAAACCACCAATCATCATATGCCAACAAAGAATCTACATGATTAGAAGTACAGAGCAGAAGAAAAAAAAAAAAAAGGTTTCTCATTAGTGGCAATAATAAACCATGCTGAGGACTGCACATGTGACCTGGATGAATCATGTCTTATCCAGGGCATGTTCTTTTTGGAGAAACACCTCAGCTCAGTTGTGAATAGTTCTCTGTCACCATGGTTGCTTCTCTATTGTCCAATTAGATGAGCACAGGGGCAAGACTGTCCAATTGAACTGTCAACAACAATGAGAAATGGAGGGAAATGCAGAGTTCGTCTTGTTGATAACCTGGAACTGTTTCATCTCAAAAGTTTGTGGAGAACTCTCTGTCATCACTGTGTTCTTCATCTTCAGATGCCTTTTACTAACAAAAAAAAAAAAGAAAAATCCCAAAACACCCACCGTACCAAAGACAAGTACTCAATGCAGAAAAAACATCTGCTTTGACTATTTTACTATTATATATTGTATCATTAGATTATTATTACTTATGCATTCATGTAAAACAGGATTTAATATTAATCTAATATTTAAATGTACATTTTTCATGCATCGGTGTGTGATACGTCCACTGACATACAATACAAGGTGTTGTATTGTATGTCAGTGGACGTTGACACGACAGTGTCTTGCTGTACATGAGGCTAAAAGAAAATTGTAATTTTATGAATGTTCAATTCAACCAGTCAGACAATATAAAATAGTTGGTATAAAAATTAATTCTACATGCAGTACACTCAATACTAAACAGTATAGTGTATATGCTCTGCAATAACAGCAGCAGCAATTCTGACTTGATCCTTGCAACACTAGATTTAAATACTTGAAGATAAAGAAGTAGTGACATTATTTTTATTAAATTTGACTTTTTTTTTTTTTTTTTTTTCATTCACTCATTCATTTTTACTGGACCCAATTTGTGCTTTGACTTAACTGCTTTTCAGTGGACTGAGTACCATATCGGCTATCCAGAGGATTGAGTATCCAGTGTTTGTAGCTGTTAGTAGGTTTTAATACTCTATTTATACTATTAATACTCTATACTAATACTGCCAAGTTACTACTTAACTAGAAGCTCAGTCTATCTGATATTCTGGACTGTACTTTAAAGGTCCAGTGTGTTGGATTCAGTGACATCTAGCTGTGCGGTTGCACATTACAACCAACTGGACACCCCTTGCCTCAGCCTCCCCCATGGTGGCCATGAAAAATGCAAAAGGTGCTCTTTAGTGCCAGTGTTTGGTTTTTCCGTGCTGGGCGACTATAGAAACATGACGGTGTAACATCACAGATTCAGCGGATGAGGAGGACTCATGCTCTCTGTAGATATAAAGCCCTCATTCTAGGGTCACGATCACTGTCTTATTTTCACATGAAAACATAGCTATGGATACTATATTTCATCACTGCCATGTTCTGCCAGTGCTTGGCCGGAATCGGCATGAACCTCTCCTAGGTTTTTACAAAGTTTGACAACTGTGGTAGAAAATATGGTGTTCTCTGATACAAAGTGAAAGATATAAGCGTATGTACATAAGAATTTCAAATAGCAGTTAACTTTGACTCTGAAGTTAAATTTTGGCAAGAAAGAGTTCTCTGACATTTGCAGCTAATGGAACGAAAAAGTTAAAATTGATCGGGTTGAAAACTGCAGCATGAATCAATTTACTTGGAAATTTTGTGTCAATTTCAGATGAATTTAGTGACTGTGAAAGTTTTTTTCACAACTGCTCTGATGTGTGCCTCTGATTGGGTTCTTCTCCAAGGTAACGGCAGCAGTGGATGAGGCTCACAGGCACTGATTCTGAGCCATCTACCATACCAAAGTGATGGCCAAAACATGATTGCTAAGAAAATAAAATAAAAAATAAAAAAAAAAATGGCCAAAACATAAACCTATATGATTATTACATTATCTGGAAGAGTCCCATCTTTCTGTGATAAATAACAGTGAGGATACTGAAAAAATGAAATGGGAATACAGAATCCCCATCCTCTTGGCAAGTCTATTATGTCATGATGCATTTTTTGATGCTTCCTATCAAGCAAACTGGGTTAACATTTCCCCAAAAACAGTCATACCAGCATTTGCCTATTATGGTTGTTGAGCTGGTCTGCTCTATTCTATAACATTGACAGGCACCTTGTTTGGTGACCTGACAGTGGTATTCACTAATGGAGTCTCTCTCTGAGTGTTACCATACACATACACACACACACAAAGTGCTGCAGAGAGGACAAGACTTTTGACTGCACTTCAGTGCTCTGCTGGTATTGCCAAATTGCCACCTTTACCCCCCTCCTCACTTGTCTCTGCCTCTCTATGTCTCCTCCTCTCTGTTTGTGTCCAAAACAAAACATGAGCGAAGGACAGAAAAGGACACAGCAGAAAGCGCAAGGGTCAAAACATGACAGCATTTCAGGACCTGACAATTACATAGTGCTGAAGCCCACTGAAAACACCACAACAAGCCAAGAAAACTGAGAGTAAATCGTTGGTTAAATCAGCAGTTCAAGTGTGACTGCAATTCCTGCTTGTCTGCAACAATGTCCAATCAAATATTGGTACTTTCTGACATACATATATGCAAAAAAAAAAACCAAAACAAAAAAAACCAAAAAAACAGTTGTGTACAAGCGTGTCTTAAAACAATTTGTGTATATGTGAACTTCAGAGGCTCTGGCTCTGTGTTTGTGTCTGCCTTCTAGAACTGGGAAAGAACAAGCCCCTCAAAGCTTAATGCAGGTGAGGTTGCTTTTTTTTTGGCACTGGACAGATAATAGAGGCTTTCCATATGGCAGAGATTCTGTGCTCTGGCAGAGAAGAATTGAAGAGTTGTACAGAACACCAGACACTTGGCTGTGGAGCGCCTCTGCAAGCAGACATAGATTTGGTCAGACCCAGGAATGTTTTTGGCTGTATCCTCTTTAGGCTGTCTTCTAACTTCCCAGGCTGCAGTTCCAGGTTTGCAGTGACATAGTAGACAGGCCAGATATCAGCTCCTCCCTGTCTGGTGTGAAGCCATTGAAGTTCTTCGCCATGCTGACACAATTCTGGGTATGGTTGAATTATTAGGATGGCCAGTCAGTGTTTTAACGCCTTGTTATGTGTCCCTGGCTTTGCCGTCCCGGTAGCGCTTTCAAACTTTTCCTTGTACATTATCTTGGCCTCTTTTCTTCAGTTATTCAGGTTGTTGTGAAAGAATTTGGACTTAATCCTGTTTCCTGAGTTAAGTGCCATTTTCATTGCTTTCACTAGTTTCTTAATCACAACCTCTCTTTGTAACTTTGTGCAGTAGCGGGGGATGAGATAATCCCACTGAGGGCAGGACATGTGTGTTAAATACCTGCAGCAACTTCGAGCTGCAGATTCCATGCAAAAACAACTAATGCTTTAGGAGTGTCTATTGATGCAGATATGTAACCTCGTCATGGAGAACACAGAGTTTAAGCATGTGGGATAAGTAGTTGCCTTCACATGTACTTTTTAGTTAGTCCAGTATCAATGCCCGGCACCAATGAGCGTGAGCTGCAGGTGAAGGTTTGTAGGTTTCTTCGAGGCTTGAACCCTAAAGAAAAATGCCTCTAAGATTTTAGTTTGTGGTGTGAAAAAAAAGGAATTTGTGATAGTAGAAATGTGATTTTAGCAGGGGAAGCTAGGCTACCACTACATCCATCAGCTGGGTTGGTTTTAAGCAATCTGTGTAAGTGACATAAGCCAGTGTATTTACAGGTATATTTGGCAACTATAGAAACACGTATGTACATCAGCAGGTGAGTACGAGGATTTTCCCTTATACATCAGAAAGTGAAGAATACTGAGTTAAAATGGGTGAGTTCAGGTTGTATCCTTTGTTTTGGCAATTTATAATTTCTCAAGAATAATTTTAAATAAGCTCTGAGTAACGTAGGCAGGATGAAAGCAGGACTTGTTGAATTTGTGTTCCATGTCATGTTATAGACAGCAGGTTTAACAATATTGTTGTCCTCCAGACACAGAGGACAAAGGCTGGATGTCTGCACCATAAAGTGACAGCTTTCTAATTCTGCTCTTGGAAAGTTCAGAATATTGTGAGTAGTACAAAAGGATTCTGCTCTGCTTTTGTAAACATAGTTGAAACAAACTGCCTGAGCAAATTGTCTTGACATTCTTTTTTCCAGTATACCATTTGTGGTTTCAAAGCTTTCATCAAATGTATTCAGTAAGCATAACCTAAAGGCTGGCCATTGTTTTACCAGGTTTGTCTTGATTTTTGAGTTTTACGATGGAATATAAGAATTTAACAAGTCGCTGAGATTCATGTTTGTTCAATACTAAATGAATGTTGTTATTCTGAAATTACTGAAGGTCATCCTTTCAAGTTTTCACGAAGAGTAAATACCTCTGTCCATGTTCCAACATTTTTCCACATAAGAATGTTCTCATTTGTAGCTCTTAACCTGAAATGGGACGTGAGACATGACTGCTGACATCCAGGGTTTTTAGGATTTTAGTCAACTATGTAACTGCATGAGACCAATCAGCAGATGTTCGGTGGCCATGCGGACTGTTCCTCCACTACTGTGTCGAGCACTGGAAACTGTGATGTTCCCTCCTGCGGCTCCACGTTGTTTGATTGCAGCAGTAATTTGCAGTGAGAAGATTTAAAGATTTTTTTTTTCTTCTAATGACAAACCACTCTACAATATCTACAATCTTTAAAAAATCACTTCAGAAATGCCTGTGTTAGGAGCACAGTGAAAAAAGTAACACTGAGTTTAGAAATGGGGTGTTAGGAAGATGTACTGCCCAAATCCATCTCTTTTTTGCTCAAAATAAAAAAAAATAGTGGGCTTCAATTTTAGCACTGACTGCACATGTAATTTTTATCCTATAGCCTATTGTGTACTTTTTTCATTGTTCACCTCTCTCTTGGTTGACACTGGCTGCGTCATCACAGAAAACTCTACTGTGATTCGTGCATTGCAACTTGCAGAATTTAGGACGGGGCCTTTTTAGAATGATTAGCAGGTTGTAATCTTTAGTCACGCACAGTACATTATTTTTCCACTTCGCACATATCTTATTTTTACCCACCTTCCTCCAAACGTGGTCTTCTTCTTAATACTGACTCCCAACTCCTATCATAATTACTACAGCGACTGGAAGTGGCTGCCTAAAAACTGACGTAAATATGGGTCATAATGCTTGTACTGTTGACCTACGTGGTTGTTTTTCTAGTGAGGATGGGCTCATCGGATAGCAAAGTTTGGATAATGATGAACATCATAGCAACATTTTTTTTATATATTTTTCAGGCTAAAGCATGATTATGAAACAGACATCCGTTGATATAGTCCAGGTTTGTGATTAGATTAGCAGAGGGACAAAAAGAAAGAGAAATTCTATTAGATGACTCAAAGCAAGAATCCAACTTATTAGACAATAGAAGAGAAGAGGAAACAGGACAGCTAACTATAAGATGGGGTAATGATCAAGTAAACAGTTTCCAGGTTTTTCCAATTTGAATACAATGCAATTCAGTGAGAGACACTTAGTCTATCCAGACATGGAATGAGCTCATGCTGACATTTAACTAAAGGATAACAGCTGTCCGTCATCTGTTGGCTGGTTGAAACCTGATCCAATCACTAAGTAATTCTGGTCTACACCCTCTGATGGTGCCCCTGATCTAAGCAAATGTCAACTGAGCCTGCACAGTCCAAAATGAGTGAAGAGAAATCTGTGGGTTGGCTGTGTGAGGCTAATTGCATTGTTGTCATATTACAGGAAATAATGCACTTGTTAAAGTCCAGTTGATAATAATAATAAGACAAAATCAACATTTAAGAGTTGGACAGAATTAAATATTTGTTATTCAAAAACAGTACTGTATAATTTCAGACAAAAACTTTAAGCAGTAGTATCTCATTACTGTTACAATACTGGAGCCCCTGTGGCATTATGTTGAGCAGTTTAAATCTATTACTTTTTTGGGGACACAGATTAGCTCTGAGTCCTCAAATGGAAGCGTGGACTCAGCAATACTCCTTTATTACATCAGCATTCCATTTCTGTATGGAATACAGAGAAATGAAGGAGAAAGAGGAAGAACAACAGAGATGGCAAAAGAATAGGTTATGATGGGGGGATTATCAAATTCCAAAAGAGGAAAAAGTGAAATATTACTGAAGCCCAGCTGTGCTGCAACTACAACTCGCTGAGTTGACAAAACAGAATCTTCAATTCATCGATCATCATCATGTAAGTAGTCAGTTGATTCCAGTGCTATACTGTATATCGTCTCCAACCCGTCCTCTTCCCATCTCTCTGGATTACTCTAAACGTTGCCTGATTTGTCATGTTATGTGGATTTGGAATATGTGGCTTTATATCTCTTCCTGAGTGAGAGAGAAATGTTGTCCACATGTGCCCCACTGTGAACGTGTACATACCTGTATATCAGTGTTTGTGACCAGGTGTGTGTGTGTGTGTGTGTGTGTGTGTGTGTGTGTGTGTGTATGTGCCCACGTGTGTGTGTGCGTGTGTGTGTGTGTGTGTGTGTGTGTGTGTGTGTTTAAACCAAGCCCCATTGGAACCATCATTTGCTGAGTCAGATCTGAGCCAGCAGAACTACACATAGACAGACTCACCCACCAGAAACATAGAATGATTTCTTCCAACTTTTACACTGTGTTTAGAAAACTTGACCATGTCATGAAGAGAGCCATACACACACATACCAAAGAAAAAACAAAACAAAACATTCACACTCCCACTTTGAGCATTTTGCTACATGCAAAGGTAAGATGACAAAGTGTGAACCAGGAAATCCTCCTTAAAAGTTTATTAGATGGCAAGACTGCATAGCATATATACTCATTTAAGGGGGGATTGTAGAACTCTGAATTTGATCACAGCAGCAATCCTCTGTCTTTACATAAGTTAAATAACAGAATCAGCACACTGTTACGCTATCAGGTACATGCTACATGGTATTGGTTAGTTACATGGATTTGATCAGATGATTCAGTGCACTGCAGGATGATGGACTGTGCTGCATATAAAGCAGAGCCACAAAAAACTTTTTTACTGGACTACTTTGTGCTTTTTGTTGTCAGAAAAAGTGAGAGATGAGAACAGCGATGCATTCAAAAAAGAAAAAAAAAAACCAATGGGTTGCATTGCAGGTTGCAAGTACTGAGATGATGAAAAAGATGAAATACAATAGAAAATCCAGTTTAATGGTGTAACAGATACATGAGTTTGAAGCTTTATCAGACAAAAAAATGAGAACACTGCACAGTATTGCTGCCATCACAAGACAAATAATAGAAATGCACCATTCATGTTCACATTAGAAAATACCCAACCTGGAATGTGGCCTTACATGTACGTGATTGGCAAATGCAGCACCTTGCTGGATGATATTGCGTCACATTGTGATGAAAGGTGAGCCAGGTTCTAGTTTTTGCCAGGTCACCCAGCACTTTTTTGCTGTCCTCTGCGTCGACACCCTTGCTGTTTGATGGTATACTCTCGTTCAATGAATGATGGAGATGCATTTTTTCCATACAAAGCTAATTTCAATCAGGACATGGCCTAATGGAAAAAAAGGAAACCTTCAGTCTTCAGTTCAGAGATTGTAAATGAGAGAAGCCACTGAGCTCTCAGAAATGCTCGAACAGCTTAACAGCTTGTGTGGACTTGAAATCTGTCCTTGCAGAGGTTCCACCAACATAGGTTGTTTTTAAAGCTGGTCCTCAGATCTTTGGCTTTAAGGTGGAGGCTTCATTGTCTTCAATTGTGACTATTTTCATGCCAGAAGACAACAAAACTGTGTTTCCCCTAGAATACGGGTAAAATGGATAATAGCAACAGTGCAAAACTGGCATGTTAATCATAATGTGGGTTAATTTCAACTTCTAGTTTAAAATGTTTATATTGCCTGTGGGAAAATGAAAACAAAAACTTTGATGGTGTTTAATGTTAATATGTATGTTATGCATATAAACTGCATTTTAGCTCTCGTATTTCATGCATTCTACAATGACCATCTCATTACTTCAAATTATCAATGGCAGCTCTGTTAAACCATGTCCAACATTTCAGCTATTCAAGATTATATTCACCACTAAATATTTGGTCTGTCTCAGGTTATTGGCTGCCTCACACTGTGAAATTTACTTAGCTCATCACAGTGTGTGTCGACATATCTTTAGACAAACACACTCCTAATAACTCTCTCTCTCTCTCTTATTCGTTCTCTGTTTATGTCTTGCTCTCTGTCTTTCCCGCTCTCCTCTCCAGAGCCAGCCACAGTGGATTTCTACTGCACACTGTTCAAACAAAGCACTAAAAGAAGCCAAGCACTACAGGGAAGGCTTGATATTAAAACCAGTTTCAAAGGAGCACTGATGTGCAAGCGTGCACACACACAGAAATACACTCAGACGCTTGAATCCAACACTATGAAGAATTTTTTTTTTTTTGGATAATAAACTGACAAATGAGCGCAAACTGCACACACAGTCCACGATGCAAACTGATACGACATGTGTCTCATAATCTGACATAAGAGAGTCCTCAGCTCTTTGACTGTTGCCACTGCTCATGTGTTAATTGCTATAAAGACATTCAAATGTATGCATTTACTGCTCTTTCCATAACTCTTTTCTTAGAGTTTTCTCTCTCAGCTGGTTCTTCTTTAAATGTATCTAGAGGGCAGTCGGATTTGTATCTCTCATTTTGCTACTGGCAGGAAGGAGCAGAAAGGCATTAATGAGGCATGGCCCAATTACTGGGTCATGTACCCTTGCAATAGTTTGCTGTGCCTGATCTTGAATTTTAATAATGAATGAATGCATTTTTGTATTTTTGTATTTTTTTTTTTTTTTACCTTTGTCTAGAATCAAGTAAATGGCGCCACAGGTCATTCAGGTTTGAGCTTTGGGAGTGTGAGCTAATTTAACTCCAAGGCTTCAAATGGCTCAAAGTCACTTTTACCCATCAGGATTTGAATGATGCAAACAAAAGCTGCAATGATGAGAAGGGGTACTCTGTTAACCTTCCAGCAATGTGCAGCTCAGTCAGGTGCTTCACATTAAGGTCAGTACATACGGGATGAAGCCGACTGATTTACAGCCTCTAATTGCACAAACAGACAAAATACTGTGTCCTCATCAGCGTCAAAATGGCGAAAGGCATAAGCTAATTAGATTATAGCCATCTAAGAAAATGTGTACATCTGTCATTGGATAGTAGTTTGAACAGTCTTACAACTTGCTACTTATAAAGCAAGTGATCAATATATGGAGGATATTTGTCAAGTAATCTGAGTGATTACAGTAAAGCTGTTTTATTTGTAAGTTGTTTTCAAAAAGTATGTAGTAAAGTAAGGGGTGACTTCAGAATTGTTGGTAGGAAAGGAAAGGCCAAATTTGTTTGCATTTGTGTCCTTGAATTTGTAGCTTCCTGCATGAAATATAAATTTTTTACATGCAATTCCTTGGACCGTATTTTATGCAACTTGAACGAACAAAAAATGCACAACTACAAGAAATACAAACTCATTTTGGTGTAGTTGACATAGAAACACATTGTTACTGAGCTCTGTTAAAGTCTCAGGTTTTTCTGACCCTGGTTGTTTTTTCATCTTAAGAAGAGAAAAGGTCCCAGATAGGAAAAGTGAGAAGAATGTACAGTAATGTGTGAGTGTTTTCTTTTTCCTTTATTGCCACATTTCACTGTGAAATTGCACTTGGACTGTCCTTGAATGTGCCCTCACTCCTTTTGAAACCCCATATGTCATCTCCAACTGAAGACAAAGAGGCTGTGACAAAGCTTGGATGGAGTATTTTTCTAAATGGACTACCAAGAAAATCCCCTTTAAGAGGAAGGTTTTCTCCAAAAACCCAGGTTAATAGTGCCACAGCATACTTTGCCTTGAAAAAAACACCTTCACTGGAGCTTCAGTGTTCTAATTCATTTCTCCAGCAACATGGTCTGAATCTCAAGGAATCAGTGAAGTTTAATCAAAACCTGCATATGTATATGAATTCAATATCTGATGAAGATTAACCAAAGGCAGACTCACTGAAGGGCCTCACCTACTGCCACGGCTTGATCATGGCCTTTGGTGGTCAAGTTTAATGCCATATGAACAGTGTCTTGCAGACTCGTCAGAGGTCTGACAGGTCCATTTGATCAAGCTCCCCACAAATGTACTTACATTTCCAACGTAACAGCCCATAGGGTCAAGGGGACATTTCTACCAGTCAAAGACAGCCTGATCTTACTCCCAACCTGTCACATACAGACACTTGGTCAGGATCTCCTGGTGTCACATTTTAAGGCCCTGGGTACCCCTGTAGTGTCATTTTTCAACATGCAGGCTAATCCAATAGACTTCAATAGAAAACCCTTCGTGACTCCAAACGACATGTCAAATGACATTGCACAATGAGTGAGAAAAGTCTGCATTTGAAAGAAGATGGGGTAGCTGGATGTGTCAAGCACATTGCTTTAAACCAGAACACCAGGTTTCATGTCCCATGCAAAACCAGCAGTGAAGGTTGATTTCTTTTGTGTGTTGTGTTTGTAACATACTTAACAAACACTATTAAGCCAAATCACCGTTGTTTCCTAAACCTAACCAAGTAGTTTTGTTGGCAAAACCTCACTAAAGTGCACATTTATTACTGTTCTATGCAAGCAAAGTGTAACCAGATGTTGCTAACCACACATTGCATATTCATTATTGATACCTTGACTGGGGAGCCCAGCACATTGAATAATTACCCTAAAGGGATAACACCTGCTTTAAAAAGTAACGCCAAGGGGTCCTGTTGTGACCCTTGAAATGTCCGTCTTTATATGTTGTGAAATATTGAAGAAATATGGAATGTGGAACAAAAAGAAAAGAAATATCAGCAGAAAATGGTTCCGCGCACAATATTGTTTCTCTGTTGGGGTCGCGTCTATCATTTTTCCAACCTAGTTTAGATGAAAGCACGCCCACTTCCATATGACAAAAGCTTTGATGGTTGCGTTCCCATGGAAACTACCCTCGTGTGGATCACTCCTCCTCCAGAACTGTAATGGGAAACATTTGAGTCAAGCATACGCGCTATATTATGTGCAACTCTGGTTGCGTCTGTTTTCTTGCAGTTGCTTTGTAGAACAAACAGCCAGCGACAGGGCTGTTTCCACACTGCACACACCGACCTCCTCGGCTGTCAATCCCTCCTGCCCAGCCTGCTGCTGCTGTTCCTCTTAGGATCACTCCTTCTGCTTAGCTGCTCTTTGCTGCCGGACTGTCCCTGGTCTAGGCAGAGCGGACAGGCCATTGTTGATAGGGCAGGCTACCACTGGGCTCCCCCTTGCTTCAATCTCCAGCAGGCGGGACCCAGAACCAGCTCCAGGCCCGATACCTGGCCTGTCTGCCATAATGTTCAGTGGACCCACAGTCACCATCTTCCCTGGTCCGCTTTCAAAACAAAGCACACTATACCGCCACAGAAACCACGTAACGTTAGTCTCTGCTGCATCTATTATTTTTCCAAGCTCGCTGTGTGAGGAAGGGCAGCCAGGCAGCAGCTCGCCCTGCAGACACCCAGCCTGTCCACTCTGCTTAGCCCAAAGATACAGCTGCAACATCCAAAGAGGCTGGTGTGTATACTACAAACTACAGCTCACAATCCGCTGAATCAGCACCACAGTTGGCTGTTTTACAAAGCAACTGAAAGAAACATACACATACAACCAGAGACTACAGCCTCCATACTTGACTCAAACTGCTAACTCTTAGGCCTTCTGAATTAATGCTTCCCATTAATCAACACTCTGCTAAATATTAACGTTAAATCCCTGAAATTCAGCGCAGAGTGATTCCCATTGGGGTTTTTGGAGGAGGTGACCCACATGAATGCAATTTCCATGGAAATACAGCCATCGAGGCATCCGTCATATGGAAGTGGCCTTAGTTTCATCTGAACTGGTTTGGAAGAACGACAGGCGCATTAGGGTCAGGTGTTCATGAGTTCTTCTTTCTGCCGCAAGAGGGTTGTCCTTTCTCTGACGAGGACGGTTACATGATTTCAGGTAAATGCCTCTGAAATGTGTTCTGCCAAAACGATACAATGGCAGTGAACGGAAGAGGATTGAAAATGAGATTTAAAATTCATCAATAACAATTTTAACATTCAGATAAATTTGTCCCAATTAGGCAAACAGTGTCTAGATTATCCAGAGTAACAGAGACATAGTTTTGAAACAAGGACTCATTGCTTTGAGCACCACAAACAATATTCCCGTCACCTCCACTGTGTGGAAGTGTTTTATATAGTAAAAAATGCATTCAATACAGGTGTTCAATACACATCCACGCTCAGCGCAAGACCATTGTCACAGTCACATGGTTGTCATTGTTCCAATACAATAAATAATTAGCAGGGAGTGTATGTGTCAGCATGTGAGCTAAGAGAGGAAAAATCCAGATGCCAAGAACTGGAGAAGGTGGATTCAGCACCTTAGATAGAAATAAGGCCAGTGAAATTAAGCCAGGACAAAATAAATATAAAACCATCTCTCTCTCTGAGGGAGATTTTACTGCATATTTGTTCTCAACCATGGCCACAAAGACAAAGGCATGAGTTTAAAAATTTAGAAAATAAAGAATAATAATGGAACTATTTTGGTGAAAAGCTATTGTACAGGTCTTTTTACAAGGATGATATACTGTTCACCAGAGATTATTGGTTAAAAAATAAATAGAGGAAAAAAGTGGAATTTATAACCAACTAACCCTAAAACCAACCTTCATCTACGCTAGGTTGTCTCAGCAAATTTGGACATCTGACAGCGAGCACTGTGGCATTTGCATCATGTCAACACTGGTGATTCTGCTTGTATTTACTCATTGTATTTGACAACCACTCCTTTAAACAAGCATAAGTAATAATCAAGCATCACTTTATTTTTCTTTCGTGTGATATTGTTTCTCAAACACAAACAACAGCAGGCCTATATCACACTATGGCCAAAGGAAAAACACAAGATATTTCTTTTTTAATCATAGTGAGCTTTTTTGCAGGGGAAGTCTGGTTTGGAAAATACTAGTAGCTTTATTGAGATGGACACAATAACATGAACACATTTGCAGTATAATGCAATCTAATGCTGCAGAACTGCAATAAATATTGCAAAGACACTAATATATCAAGTTCAATTTTCATGTGAAAGCTAAAATGAGTAAATATAAGAAAAGAGAGGAGAGGGAAAATAAATGAATGGGAAGAGAGAAAACCCAAGAGAGTTCAAGAAAAGGTGAGAGAGGAGAATCATGAAGAGCCATGGAAAACAAAACCACAAGGTAAAGGAGAAGAGAGAGAAATTAAAAATCCCACAATCATTTTAAAAAAGATGAAGGATAGGTGAGACATACAGGCAAGAGGGCAGATGAAAATGAGGATAAATAACAGATGAGAAACAGATAAGAAGAAAGGAGAAATAAGGTTGGACAAAAAGTACTGTATATATTAGAAAAGAAATGAAATGAAATGGAATGAATGGTAATGTGAGAGGAGATGAAATGAGATAAAGAGAAGACCAGAAAAGATGAGAAGGCATGACGAGGAAAGGACTGCAGGGAGAGGAGAGAAGACAAGGAGACAAAAAATGCAATGTAAGATAATGAAATAAGACGAAAGCAAAGTGAACTGAAGAGTAAGCAAATGCAATGAGAGAGAACTGGCGATGAGCGCAGACAAACAGGAGATGGAGAGGAGAGGAAGCAGTGGAGCATGTGTAATGTGTTGGCAGCAGAGAGAGAGAGAGCAGGAGGCTTATAAATGTTGGATGAGAGAAGTATACATGGCACTTTGACTCACTGGAGCTGCCCCAGCACTTGTGAGGGCAAGTGCTTTACACACACACTCACTCTTCCTCTCTCTCTCTCTCTCTCTCTCTCTCTCTCTCTCTCTCTCTCTCTCTCACACACACACACACACACACACAGACACAAACACACACCATACTAATATTATCTTTCTTATGAGGACTGCAGGTCTTATGTTCAGTCCCTAATCCCCTAACCTAAATTGTACTCTGATCGTGAACTTCAATTCTAAGTCATCTCTTAAGCCATCTCATCATGATAATAACAGGGTCATTTCCCATCTACCAACACTTTTATGGAGCCCCAGAGTGTTCAATATTAAATGAATTAATACCAACACTATAAATTAATAGGAAATAAATACTCACCTGAAACATAAATGAAACAATAAGTGGTAAAAATGACAATGATAAGAAATTAGTAAAACTCCACTCAATATTCTGAAACATTATTTGATCATCATTTGATCGTCAATTGATCATCAATTTGATCATATTTCATAATGAGATTTTATCTGAAGGATGCACTTTTTCAAAAATGAAGTATTTTCCATTTACCAGTTTTTATTTCAAGAGCAAACTGACTTAATCTGGTAGCAGTTGTTGAGCTTATGAAGCAGAGGGCAGAGGGTGAGAGGATGGTGACAGCACCACTGTCAGGAAAGTCACAAAATGTGTCATTATGAAAAACGTCATTATGACATTAAACTTTGTTTTAAATCAGGGTATTTCTATTTTCTATGTTTTAATATTAAACATGACCAAAGTATAGGATCTTCACACTTGAGCAACAGACTTCTAAAATTAGAATCCAATGTTACCTCTCTCTCTGTGTGTGTGTGTGTGTGTGTGTGTGTGTGTGTGTTTTATGTTCAGTTTGATAAAATCAGTCAGCTCCTCATATTAAAAAAAAAATAAAAAAAATAAAAAAAATAGAACAATATAATATAATAATAAAAATGTTCAATAACATTCCTCAAGGATTTTTCCAATTGGCAGGAAGTACTTCCTGCTCAGCGTGTCTATTGATCCTGTATCTAAATTAAAGGGCCGTCCCCGTACTGAGTGATCGATGTTTGAGGCTAATTCTAATCAGTAGCTCTTTAATAGGGCTCAGTGTGAGACAGTGAAGGCTTTCAAACTATTTACACACACTTTGCAACTGAATATGAGGCAAATCCAGAAATCAAAAAAGGTGAGAACATTGAATGGATAGAGAAAGAGGGGAGTCTGAGCTTATGGTCCCCAGAGGAGAATTTAGTCAATTTTAATGAATAAATGCATCCATATGGTCCTCTCTGAAGAGGAGATTTGAAGATTTGTTTAACTTAAAAATGATTTACCCACATGCTGTATCAGCAAGTTAAATACAATATGCATATATAAATTGCACAAAGGCCTACCTCATCCCTAAAGCCTGTACAAGACAAGACAAGATGACAAAAAGTATCTTGGAAAATCAATTAATGGTAAATTATTTACCCACAGTTATTATTTCAGTCCTCCATTGCCTTTTGGGAAATTGTTATTCATGCTCAGGCACAGCAAGCAGAAAATAACACAAGAACCAACAAAAAACACTGCATTGTAACATCTAGCATAACCTGTACTATTGTAGGGAAGGTAAGGCAAAGCAAATTTATTTGAATAGCACATTGGATACCCAAAGGCAACCCAAAGACTACACAGGCAAAAGCACAGCAAGCATCAAAATACATGAGGGGTCCCATCTACCCATCACTGACTGCTGGGCATGTTCCAGAAATGTAATATGATAGGCTACTGATACTGATTACATAGTGGGCCCGTATTCACAAAGCATCCTAAGGCTGAAAGTAGCTCTTAGTGACGTCATTCTTAGAAAAATCTTAAGAATTCCTCAAATTCTAAGATTTTTCTTAGAATTTTCTCTTGGTAAGATAAAAGTTATTCACAAAGCGTCTTAGGCCTTAAAAGAGCTCCTAAGGTGAAAAACTGTTAAGAGGAGGGAGGAGGACTTTTAAGCAGCCTAACAATGTCTTAAAAGACAGGGATTGCAGCACGTAGCAGCGCTTCTCACACTCGTCGCTCGTGCGTAAAAGGAGAGGGAACGACGCATTGATCTGCTGGGCAATGCGCTCCCAAGTCTGCCTCTTCCCTTGGGCTGTGATCCCGGGCCCCAATTTCCCTCTTAATACTGTTTTATTTTCATCCAGGAGCTGTGCCAACAGCAGGCACTGCTCTTGTGTCCAGTTTGGCTTTCTTGTTCTCTTTTTTTCCCTTTCGTTCGTTGTTTTGGTCATTCTGCCAAATCAAACCGCTTTTTATGAGGACGCCAGCAATCACGGGAATTGCTGACAGCTGAGTCTGCGTCCACCATTAATATCAAATACATTAAGTAGTAAAATTACCAGCATGGACAGTAAACATAACAGTAAGCAAATCAACATAATCGGCATGTGAATGAGGTACGTTCAGACATTTTGAAGCTGTGTCACAATAAATTCAATTTTGCTGAGTTTCATCATCATGACTTGAATTAATGTCACGATTACACATTTCTTAATACAGTCCAAGTTATATGATCGGTTGATTTTACTGTCCATTCATTACTAGGAGCATGGAGCGCATTTCTTCTTTTCTTTTCTTTTTTTTTTTGTTTGTCTTTTTCCCTTTTTGTAACAACCAATCACAGCTTTTAGAAGACTGCGTCATACTTAGCAACGGGGTCAACCACACCTCCTCACGAAGATGAAAGCTTCTGTACCCTCCTTGCTCAGAGTTGCTCTCAGACACTTCCTGAATCACTCTCAAACTAAGATTCTTTGCAAGGAATGTTAAGGCTAAGGTAGGAGCTCTCTTAGAGGACTCTAAGAAGCTTTGTGAATACGGGTCCTGATCTACAATGATTGCAGAATACACTTGGCTTGCAGTCACATGCTCTTTGACCGGTCCACTACCGCCAGCTAGTTGTAGCTGCAATAAGTCATCTCAGGCAAAGGTAGAATCTAAAATGATGAATTATGAAGATCAAGGCAGAAGCACATCTCTGCAGCTGTTTCTAATGAAGTGTTTGACCTGCAGCCAAGCAGGCAGTTCTACTACATGGTCAGTGTAAATACATCTACAGCAGTAATGTCAATACAGGAAAAGTCCTTGAAGTGATATTCCACCTTAAACGTACATTTTCAGGAACCACATACAACATTCACCTCCTGTATGTTTGGAGTTTTCCTTCTTCATGGAAATGGAAGACATGTGGATTGACTTCATTCATACTGTTTACAATTAATTTCAATTGTGACCAGTTTTGGGGAGGTAAGTATGAAAATATTAATCCAAACTCCACGACTTCTCTCTCCATCCATGTGATTAGTATGTTCCACTCCCTAACACTCATGTTGCCCAGACATGACTCAATGCACTGCCTGTGCCTCAAGCCATTCGCATGACCCTGTTGACCTCATGAGCAGGCACATGCAGAGGTTGAGTCTCTGATTGTCAAAAAATAGATTAAGACAATAAAACAAGTGGGTCTGGGCTCCATTACATGCAAAGCTAGGTTACTCATTAATATTCTCAATTATTAGTCTTTAGTCTGTAATACTTTGGACAGCATTAAACAACACTTGTAAGGTCGGGATTCTGGAGAAGCAAAGCTACAGACTGTAGGTAAAATAATTCTTTTACAATTAATATTCCCTTGTAGATGAATAAACAAGCAAACAAACAAACAAAAAAGTCAAAAATCAGAGCATTAGTCAGTGCAATTGATCATAAGGGTGAACTTTACCATATGCAGAGGGCAGCAATCCTGTTTCTGTCATTGAGCTTTATTTTTTCCGTCTCCAGCGATTAACCAAACACACTATTAACTAATCAGTGTTGAGAAACACTGAATACACTGGAGGATGGATACGAGTCATTTGTATTCTGGGGAGCGTGTAGCATTTTCTTTTTTTTTTTTCTGGGAAGGGCCTACCTCAGTGTAAAATATGATTCCTCCCAACACCAGTAATTTCTATACAGCCCCTTAGGATGAACGAAGCAAAGGCATTAATTTAACTATTCCCTTAAAGTGCAGCTCCACATTTTCACATCAAAGTCAGTTTACTGTGAGTCCTGTGAATTCCTATTTATTTATTTTTTTATTTTAATTTTTTTTATTTTTAGCTGATGTTAAATTTTATTTGGAGTATACCTGAATTGCTGTAGTAGCCCTATAATCTGTCTATAGTTTAGGAGTTATTTTCTGTACATGTAAATGTGCAGTGTGACTTCTTTCTCCCTCCACTGTTTCTTGTGAACACAGCACACCAGACAAGTATAGTGCTTTTTTTTTTTCTTCCCCTGTTGGGTAGGTAAAAGATTCATGAGTGTTTTAACCTCTGGCTGACCCCAGTGCAGCTTTACAAGGGGCTTCTTGGAAAGTTCCCAGGGAGGTGGAAAGACATTGACTAATATACTGTAGGGGGGGGGGGGGGGGGGGGTTACAATGTCTGACGCGTCCCTAGGTTTTGAATGATACAGTGTACATTGAATATGTTGGAGGGAGGGATTCTGATTGCAGTATGGGTGTGAAATATAAAAGTATAAAAATATAATCTGCAAATGCACACATCTAGTCATACATGTGTGTATACTGTCTCTTGCATGCTTAAATTCTTTCTGACCTGTGCATGTGTTCTGCATAAAGTATACGCCTGCCTTAATTTCAACCAGCCAGGCATAGTTGTCAGGACAGTAAGTGCCTCTTAGTTTTTGTTATTTTCTGGATTTGTTTTCCTTTTTTTGTCTCCATTATTGTTCCTTTGTCAGTATCTCTCGTGTCTCGCCCGCTGATGTTACTGTTCAATTGACAGGTCATAATTTTACACCCCAGCAGTTGTTTATCTGCTAGTTACAAGATTGAGTAATAGCTGGGGAAGAGAAAGGTTCCCTAACAGATTAATTATGTCCTCTGTCACATTGTTTAAGGAAAATAAACCAGACTGTGTCTTCCTCTTCACCTGATTTTTTTCTCTTTTCCTCTGCACTGCGGTGCTTCTACTATAGCTTTGGTTCACACTGATCTATATTAACACTGAAATAAATGGAACAACAAAATATACCTGACATTTTCTGATAGTTTGCTTGTTTCAAGATTACTTAGTTTAAACTGATCTATGTGGAACAAAATCACCATGGATATTAAAGTGGGAATATTGTTCTTATTCTCCTTCCATTGTTCTCCTGACTTTAAACTTCAGCTCCCCTTCCACCCTTGCATGCTTGTGTTTTTTTTGTTTTGTTTTTTTTGTTATTAACCAGTCCTGTATTGTCACTGGGAGCTGTCTGGTATGATCAGAGTTTTACTGGAGCAGTTGTTTCATGCTTGGTTGCCTTGCTCTGGAGAACACTGGCAATAGTTATTAAGGAATAAACCAGTGCTACACATTCATTTGTTCATGTGTGTAACTGATCATTCAATAATATATAATATATTTATTTTTAATTCTAAGAGTGACGCATTTTTCCCTTATTCAGTTCAAACCAAATACATTTGTATCACTTATTAAATGTGCAACACGTATTATACTCATATGCATGTTAGAACACCTACACTGATGGCTATTGCTTAAATGAATCAAACTACAAATCATTGACTCATATGAATCATCTTTTGAGTAGCATATCGTGATATTCTTAAAATAACTGTGCAGAAAATATCATCTATAAACTTTCCTCTTGCGTGCTCTAGTATATTGAAACATATATTTGAGACAATGAACGATCTTGATCATGAGAAGGTGAAACTGTGATGACCAACATGCAGCCATGGCACCTGACCTTGTCCAGTGCTTGTGGGAGTATATTGTTTGTATATATAATTAAAGTAATTTCTCAACACTGAGAATTACAATTAAACTTTGTTAATTAATTTCTATTCTAAATTAAGTTTGACGTCTTGCTAAGAATTTCTTACTCATAAGTCAAAGTTTAGGACTGTTCTGGTGGTTGTCAAGTTTTATTCATTCTTCCCTAATCCAAGACTATAATATAATATTAGTAATACCGTACCATATAAAATATTCCATTCCACAAGGCTACATTATGTTGCAATATAAAATATGATTTTTTTTATTTTTTTTTAATGAAACTTCCTAAATGATTATTATTATCATATTTCTCATGATATTCTGCCAAATAAATGGCCAAAACAAGCAGGCCATATCACCAACGACTAATCAACACTTGCTTGTTAACAAATCATATTGAAGCATGTATACAGCTGCAGCCAGTGCCTCCAGATCTGCCTGGAACTGGTCACAACGGAATCACCAGTTTGCTCAGATTGAAGAGGCCACATGTCCCACTCAGAGTCCGTTGAGCGACATGTTAGGAAGCAGAGTGCAGAATGACTGCTGTGGAGTTTTTAGCATGGAGTGTAACTGCAAGGCTCTGCCACAGAAGACAGTCAAATGCAAATGTGCCAGACCTTTGGGCCCATTGGTGTGTGTGTGTGTGTGTGCGCGCGTGCGTGTGCATATGTTGAAAATGTCAGGGGCTGAGATTTGAGTGTGCAGGCGGACCACTGACGCATGTCCAAACCTCGGCCACTGTCTCTCTCATCTCAGACACATGCACGCACACACACACACTGGTCTCTGACACATCCCTGAGGCCGATCAGTCCATTGTACAGGCTCTCCAGTGAGCCATAGCTTTTACATATATTAAAATGAGCCTTGGGTACAGAGCTGCCCCTGAAGACCCACTACTCTCAGTCCACAGTGCACACACACACACGGACTCACTGAGGACACACACGCTGGAAAGCAGTAATGTGTGTGTGTGTGTGTGTGTGTGTGTGAAGACAGGAATGTAGAGAAGGCAGCAGACCATATCTGAGGCAACACTGGTCCCTTCTTCTTTTTTAACTGAAACTTTTCTACTTCATGGGGTTCTTCAACTTTATTCACCTCTGGGAGGCTGAATAAAAGAATCTGGACTTTCATTGGGACCCAGACTTATAGAAAACATGATTACTTTCACCATATGGGCTAAAATCCGCCCAAGACTTTGGGTGTGAAATGAAAGTCTGAAACGTTCAACTCTTAAAGAAATTATATAGTTCCTATAATGAGGGATGTGACAAAAAAGTCAGAGGACAAAAATGAGACAAGAAAATATATAATACAAATTTATCTTACTCTGTTCTCAACACTGCCTGACATCAGCTGATAAGACAGTTTTAACAGCATGAAAGTGTAAAAAATGTCAGAAATGCACCCAAAAATTGAGTTCCTCTAACTTGGTATGCTCTGTGTCGTCCTTTAAGACCAAATGATACATTCTTAAACTTTCTTAATTGTAGCAACAGTTTTAATTATTTTCACATTTCCCATAAAACAATGAACATATTACATTTACTGTAATTATTATGTATTAGTCATTTTATTTTAAAATGATAAATAGCTGCAATTATACTGTGTAGTGCTTTGCATTTTTTCCTGTCTTTCACCCATTCACACACACACACACACACACACACACACACGCGCGCGCGCGCGCACACACAGACACGCACACACATGGACGTGCGCACACACACAGACACACACACACACACCGATGGCAGCGAGTTACCATGCAAGGTGCTGGAAGAATTGGGGTTCAGTGTCCTGCCCAAGGACACTTTGACAGATGGACAGGGGGAGCTGGGGATCAAGTTACCAACCCTGTGATCAGTGGACGACCTGCTCGACCTCCTGAGCCACAGCTGCCCTAATTTGTTACTTATTGCCTGAATTTCTGCACTTGTGATTTAGGCCTCTAGTTTGACAAGAAATATACATAATTACTGCTTGATAATTAATACACTTTGTTTATTAGCTCCTATAGTTTCATAAAAATAATAAATAAATAAAAACTTAAATAAAAAATATGAGAGGTTTCCTGAAAGGCACTATACAATTTAGGAATTATTATATGGCACGCTTCTAATAAATTAACATCAATTAACAGCTTGTATAAACTAGTCTTTAAGTCAGTGTACAGCAGGTCTGCTGTGTACATACAAAGGCCAGCATATCATTCAACAAATATGGAAACTGGGATTTACAATAATTTATTACATTTTATTTAGATTTATTTGAAGGAAATTCCTCTGGAAATTCATCCAGCAAACTAAACTCAAAAAACTTGCAGCTATATTTTTGCTGTACTTTGTACCAAATCGCATAGTTCAAGAAACACCTTAGAAAATTACATGGTCTGGTTTCTATTTTTAAGGCTAACTATTGAGTTGGTCATGTAAGCTCTGGAGCCTTTTGTAATTTGCATATAGAGGCCTACAATTAAAGCTTTTTAGTCAGGTCTCTCTCTTGTTGAGCATGCTATAATGAAAACTCCTTGTGAAAGAGCAGGAGTTCAGAGAAAAGGCCAACTTATCTATTTTATCGGCAGACTCAAACTGTGTCAGAAACTCTTATTTTAAAATGCGAAAGCCTCTGATCTCTGCAGGCCTCACACTTCATTACAGAGGTAAAAATGGGTGGGTGATCATAAACACTGGGACCGATCCAAGGTACAACTTGGGAATAAACACCATGTTGCCATCTGTGACGGTATTATTCCAATGTGCTGGTACACCCAGGGGTGTAGCTAAGCTTTAGGAGCCATATGTAAAGAACCCACAAAGCATTCTTGTATCTAGAACATCTCAGTAAGCACAACCTCAGGTCCAACACGCCATCATTTGGCACATCCACACTTAGACCATATGATCTAGTTTTTTTAAGTGTGCGTAAGGAAAATTAGATGAAAACTGAAGAAAAATGTTTTGACAGTGTTGTTTGATCATGTAAACTAAAAGCTGTTCAAAAGCCATGCAAAAAAAGTCTTTTTTTTTTTTTTCTTAAACAAATGCATTAGAACAGGCATTTCAGTCCAGCCAATGGAGATTAGGGCCATCCAGAGCCAGTACCCCCACTGTGCAATAAATAAAACGTACTGCTTATTTTTATAGGTGGAGCAGGTTATTTAGTTTTTCATATAAAATACCACAAAAGAAAAGCTTTGTCAAAAAAAGAACAAGTTAAGGTGAAAGTGGTACAAGGAGAATAAATTGTGTGAGATATCGGTGTCTGGTCTGCTAACGCTGAAATCCCCAAAAAACAAGTTAAGAAATGAATAGCACTTGTCAACTGGCCTACCCTTTGATTGTTTTGCTGTTGGCCTTTTGGCCTTTTAAGTTCATATCTCATGAAGAAGAGCTTTCAGAAAAAGAGCACTTACCAGAATTTGCCCTGTCCTGAGACGGCTTGATTTGGCTATTTCAACTGAGGACCTGAAAGAAGAAATGGTAACATTCAGGTGAAAAGAATTTTATTTATTGATTCATTGAAGATGAAACAGAAATGTGCTCGAACTGTACCACAATGAAATGAGGACTGTGCTTAGAAACAGAGATGCATTTCCAACAATGCCTCTCACCACTGAGCACGCTTCTATTCAAGCATGAGAACTGAAAAATGAAAAGGTCACACGAGACAAAGCACATAAACAAAAGTTATTGACAGTCAAATATCTATTCAAAAGATTCAGAAAAGACAGCATAATGATGAAATTAATACAGTCTCAGGGAGTACAAACATGATACAGAAGACTTGAAAACAAAGAAAAGCCTGTGTTCTGTTGTAAGTGTTGTTCTAAGACAACATACCATTGTATGCCTACGACAAGGTACGATGGCACTACAGGACCAGATCAGAGAAATAGAGCCCACCATCAGAGGAAACAATCATCTACACTTGACAGTAAATAGAAGGAACAACACAAAAGATACCTCAGAGGCACAGACGAGAGACGAGCCTCTTCATATACAGCTATTGAGACAGTAATTACTACGTGTCCTCCAAAGAATTCATTTATAACTAATTGTCTTTACTGTCAAAAGAGATTTAATTACTGCTGAACCATGACATAAACACATTGGGCTTGGAAGTAGATTTGCTGCATTCAAGTTCTGATTTCAGAACTCTGATTCACATCACTGTGTCTCCCAGGGGTGACAGGTTTATGTCTACACACACACACACACACACACACACACACACACACACACACACACACACACTCAATTACATTGCACTCAAACATGCATGCATGCATGCATGTCTGTAGCATTTTCTAAATGACTGAGTGAGGATAAAAACTACTGAGCATGGTGCTTATTTGTACTTCACACTGAGGTCACACTACTCTCACACACTACTCTCTCTCTCTCTCTCTCTCTCTCTCTCTCTCTCTCTCTCTCTCTCTCTCTCTCTCTCTGTCTGTCTCTCAGCATTCCTTTTCCATGAAGAGAGGGCAGTCAAAGTGCACCAGTTGTTGCAAAGTGCTTCCAACTGGAAACCATGATGTATGGGGAAAGAAAGAGAGAGAAGTCTACCTGTGTTATGGGCTGATGGAGGTCAAGAGGTTGTCATTTCCAAAAGCTGCTAATGGAACGTACAGTATCTGAACCGAGCACCTTGTGGCTCTTATGAAAGTGGGGCAAACTAAACAGAGTAGCAGACAAGAGTTGACTTTAAGCAGAGCAAGAGGCCAGGTTTAGGGTGGTTAAGAAATGTTCAAAGCAAAAATCGAGCAATGAAAACAAAAAAGTTTATGCAGGACTGAAACTATTAATATGTCTTTAAGTGGGATTATTGGCTAATTCGATAGTTCATTGCAATTGCACTTTAAGAGGTAAAATATTCCAACAGTGAAATGGCCAAATAATATTCAGATAACTATTGTAGATTATTAACTAATTAACTATACATAGAATTTCACTGTTTAAGTTTCAACAGGGACAGGGAAAGAAGCAGAGTTACACATAAAGCTTTGCATTGCTTTTTATCTTTATGTAAGCAGGAAACATAAATCTATGAGACAAATGTGGTGCAGGCCAGAGAGCTATGAAAAGCATATGTGTTTGGAAAGTTTCAGCCACAACTTGTCAGAAAGATTAATGTCTATAAAGGTGATGCCCTTTTCTGCAAGCGATTGCAGTCAAACACATTGTAATGTTTTGTTTTTTTCTTTCGTGTTTTGTGAGGTGACCACTGACTGTAAAACACTGATTAAAACTCTGTAATGTGGGAAACGATACTGAGAACTGCTGAGTCAAATCCAGGTCATTATCAGTTTGGTGATTAGTGATGCAGTTGTGTTTTGTTAAAGATAGAAAGAAAGAGAAGAACATACAAGGTTTTTCTTTTTTTTTCTTTCTTTTTTTTTTCCAGAGCCATTTCTTAAGTGAGTGCTAACTATGTGATGACAAATGTATTCTTTAAAACGCTGTGATAACTGTTTGAAGAAAACATGCTACCCCTCATAATTTGAAGTCATATATATATGAGTTATATACAAAATCATCCTTATATCAGGCTCCTGATACTGAAATACCAGAAAAATAGCAACACCTGGAATTGGATCCAACAAAAAAGCCCTGCACTAAATCCTACTGTAGTGGCTTATTGGCAACAGCCCAAATGTTTAGCAGCCAAACTATACAACTAATACAGTAGTAAAAGTATTCCTTGAGGTTCTTTCAATGCATGTCAAACATTAACCTGAAGCAGATGATTTCTAGTTGCTCGTTGGAGTGGACATGACGTTCCTCCCTCCCTTTGAGTCAGTTTATATTCTCATTACTATTATAATTTAATTAATTTGTTAAACTGCTGCCCCTTTGTTCTACATATGATCCTTTCCAGCAGAGTTCATACACTGGATCATTTACACAGGATGCCCTATTGGCATAGCTTAGCCACTTTTTTTTTTTTTTTTTTCCTCTACCACAGGGAGGTCAGAGGTTACCCATCAGAACAGCCACCCTGGAGCTGATAGGCATTCAGTGCCTCATCAAAGCACGCTTCACCGGGGCGGATGTCATCACAGCAGAGTAATTTCACTATCACTTCTCATACGGAAACATTTTGAAAGTCGAAGCTGGGTATAGAGAGGCTGAGCCGCGAACAATTAACAAGCTTCACCGTGGCTGTTCCTGGCACTGAAACAGTATTAGCTCCTCATTTGTCAGTTAGCAGTCCTGCTTTCTTATCAAGGCTCATTGACTGTAGTCTTGCTATGCCATTTAACGGGCAGCTGTTCAGAGTTCATGGAGGAATGGCAGCTCAACCATTTGCACTCATGGTGATCTCAGCAATCACATTGCTTTCCATTTCAAACAGACACAGCATCATGTTCGAGCAGTCACCTCTGACACGACTGAAAATGAACTGGTCATACATGGATGATGAGGTCAAGGGAGCATCTTGATAGGTTTGCTTTCAACAATGAACTTGACCAATCTGTGTTGGAGTGGATTATGTTATCTCTAATATATTTCTTCATAGGATATAAATTTGTAAAACAGTACTGTAAATGCATGTTTAATTTAAAGCCCACTGGCGGGTGGCAGAACTGCAAGAAAGCTTACACACGCACTTCCCTCAGCCCTTTTCTTCAAATGTGACTGAACTAATTCCGGCTAACATGCTGTTATCATTCTAAAATAATCCTGTTTATTGTCAGCCAGCTAACCCAACTATAATCTCTCAAAAACCAGCTTTAATAGCATGAACAATTTTCAGGAAAATTAGTTCTGCAATGAATCATTTAAAGTGTTGAAATGACAATATATGACATGTTCTGGCTACATTGGTCTTTTGACAGAATTGTTAAGTTGAGTGTAAGTCTTTTTGAGTGTACAAACCTTTTTATATATATTTAATCATACGTAAAGGTATTGGTAAGTCTTCATTATGAATATCTAATTGTGGTAGTTACACAATCAGAAAGAATTCTCAATAAGTTGCATGTTCTCATCTAAAATCATAATTACTGTGTATCAATGCAATTTCATTATAAGTTAGGAAAGCAAGGCAAAAAAAAAAAATGTTTATGTATGGACATCCTAAAATGTTTCGTCATGATCCAGCTAATTGCCAATAAGACACACCTGATGTGTGATATAGCAAATCCTCCAAGCTTAACAACATAAAAAGTTCATTTTCTTCCACCATGATACATCTGAACATTGTTTGATTTGATACGTCCACCCGGATGACATTGTTAAAAGAACTGCTTGGTAATGATTAGGGAAAGATCATGAGTCATGACTGAAAGAAAGTGACATTGATTGTTCATCGAAGAAGCGAGGCAATACATGCAAACTATAGTTTCCTGTTTTCCCAGGATGTGCAGCACTTTTTGTTCCCAAAAGAAAACAGCCACAATTGACATGGCTGCTAGAGGTCCTAGTCAGGTTAACATAAATATCGGTCATCTTCAAGCATTGCTTCCACAAGCACACAAGCCAACTTCCACATCCAGACACTGCACTGTTATGTTTCCACTGAATTTGGGTTTTTGGCACTCTTATTGGTTTGAGTCCAATATTGTCTCTCCTTTTAGCTCAGTTTTGGTCTCAGTCTCTCATGACAGAAAAAAAAAAAAAAAAAAAAAAGTGGCTCTGCCATTGCTGAATGTCTGGCTTTCTTTATCAGCTAGTCACTAACTTTGTCTGTCTGTCATTTTATCAAAGCATTGTGTTGCTGAAAACAGTTATTGCTGCTGCTTCTGCTGGAAATGTAGCTTTTGAAAAAGCTGAACCAAACATTAAGTGCAAAGCTTCCTTTCCCTGCCCTCATCTTTCTCATTCCTCATTCCTTTTCCTTTTCATTAAACAATAAAAGGGTAAAAAGAGCCAGGAAGCTGATATTGATTTCAATATCTTAACAAGTCTCAAGCCCTTGTCAAGGGAAGAAAAATCTACACCTATATGTCTTGGAGTTGAATTTGTACTTTTGGACCATGCTAGTTGGTGATTTCAGTGCTAGTTAACACCAGCACACTAGCAAGCTGACAAGGTTAACTTCTGGTATACACAAATTGCTTAAGAGCATACAGTCTATTCATTCCTACACAGCTGTGAGAGGGTGCATACAAGCACAAATCAAGCACAAAATGCAGATTGCAGCATTAATCAGAATTCTCCTAGCAACAAGGCAGTCTGCCACAGTGCTTGACTGAAACCCCATGATGGCAACCGCCTATCCATTTCTTTATTTAAACCACAGAGTATGTGGAGCCGAAGAATTGGCTTGAGGCTTATTTTGACTCCTTTGCACACTGCAGCAACTTCTACAAATCTTTACGGTTAGATTTTCAGGAGGGCACTGTATCACGTCCTCAAAGCACCACTAGACTGGCCCTGGGCTGAGATCAATGTCAATTTTAGATGATGTAAATTCTCAGTGTAAGCTAGGGCAAGAGTCCTTGACTGCTAGTAGCCCTGGGCAATGAACAGGGTCATATTTAAAGGTTAAAACTGCATTACGTCTGTGTAAACATCAGCGATCAAATAGCTACACAGGCTGTGTGTTACACATAGCAATGTACGGTCACATTATGTGATTAAAAAAACAAAACAAAACTTCAACACTGGAGATGTACAAAACAATCCACAGATTATAATATAGTCCAGTTATGCAACAACACCATTTAGGCCTTAAGAAATAACAACTCTGTCTAAACAGTGCATTTGGACACAAAATAAATTCATACATGTGTTTGAAAATATTATTTAATGTGTACAACATAGCCTTTTGTTTGTTCTATTAAGCCCCGCATGATAGTAACAGAGGTAAAGCTGAGGTCAGGTTATCAATACAATTATGGTCTACGGTTATTTGGCCCGCAGTGCAAAATAAAAGAGACTATATAGAGAAGAAAAAGTGTGTCAAAAAGAGAGCTATGGAAATTGACTAAGAAAAAGAGATGACAAAAACAAGTGGTGGCTTGAGAAGAACAGACAGTCGCCACTCAACCTCTACTCCACTGTGAATACCCTGACCTGGGAGAGACTGACAGCATGTCTGTGTGTGTTAGAGAGAGAGGGAGAGAGAGAGAGAGAGAGAGAGGGAGGGAGAAAGAGAAAGAGAGACAGAGAAAGAGAGAGAGAGTAAGAGAGAGTGAGAGAGAAGGAGACAGAGAGGGAGTTTGTGTGTAAGTGTGACAGATAGAGTGACAGGGACAGGGAAGCAGCTGCGTCCCCAGTGATGGTGGTTTCTTGTGTGGTTACATATTCAGTCATGACAGACACTGACGGCTGAATAAGGATTTACTGGACTGGACAGTTACAGACAGCAAGACACACATTTGAAGTGAACTGTTTAGCTTTCTGCTTAAAGGCTGGCAAACCTTGTTGATTTCTAAAATTATGAAATACAATAATGCTGCATTCGCATTCACAAGACAAACAGCAGACGGACAACACCTTCTGGACGGCACAGGATAAACAAACAAACAGTCTGACAGCATGGCAGGACAGCAAAATAAACATACATGATATGTTGCTATGGTGATGTTGTATCGTTTACAATACGACACCATAACACTAGCCATCAGAGTGTTAAGTACTCTGTCCGTCTATGCACACAACTGCTACATTTGTACTCTTGCCATACATCATTGGAAAGTTAAGGTCCTTGTGATTCGACTGATGCTGACAATTTCAAAATCCAATCATAACAGCAGGTACAATCAACATCAACAACAAGCAAAAAACATATTCTAAAACTGAGGCAACTCACTGATGAAGTTTCATTGTAATCTACAGATCGATAACATACAACCAAATGCCTGATGACATTGGCAAAGGTCCGGATGGTCCAAAATATTTAGTCAAAAACACTATAATAATCCACAGAAAACTGTTTTATCATTCCAAATTAGCAAACAGATCTTCCATTTTTTTCGATTAACTCCAGTAAGCATGTCGGTGGAGGCAATATGTTGATTGCAAAAATGGCTGCTTCGACCTTTCGAGTGACACCTCACTTGACCATCTTTCATGCCATGTCCACAGCCTACAATAGCCAACAGGAGTTTCTTTCTGTGTGTAAATATCTAACCAGTTTTAACTAATTATACAGATGACCAGTGAAATTCCAAAAATTATATGCTGCTCCTAGTTTTAAATGATATTTACTATAGTAAATCCTATCAGTATAAAAGTTAATATAACTAAAGCTTAATATAAATCTAGATGGCCTAAATATTAATTGCCTAAATGTAAATCTAAGAATGTATCTAGATAGATATAGTAAATGCCCTTTGGTTTGAACAACGCCTAGACATACCATTAGACAACATACACAAAATGTTCATTTTCTGTGGTACAATTTTTATTGAACTTGGATTAGGTAAGGCTTTATGATGTCTGATTGTGTTTTCCAGCTGAGAAGGCCCAGATGTAGTCTCCTTTAAACATCTATTTGCAAAACAATATTGAGGCAGACATAAAAACCTTCTACTTCAGTGTGTTCAAACCTCTATTACTCAAAGCCAGTGGCATTTACAGTGAATTTTGGTCATAAAACTTACATATCAAAAGAGACCAAAATCATGCATGTACTCCAAAAGGTCGAGGAACAGCTTCCACTTTATTTTGGGTATGCCTTGGATAGGAGTTCTAAGCTAATTGTACAGGAATAGCAGTTAGCCATGAAACCAGCGGTCCTATTAGCTGTTTCTGACCAGACTGGGAGTGCAGAGCACTGGGAGTTATAGTGCTTATACTGCTGGCACAGGAGCTTTGTACTGCTGGGAGGAGGATGTTTTCAGGCCTGAGACACGGGTGACCCAGCGGGGAATGCTGTGGCCAGGTGAATGGGCAATGGATCCGGGCTCAACAGTCTCCTGCTGAACATGGCTGGACCTGGACCAAACATGGCCTTAGAGACCAACAGAGACCAGCTCAACAAGAGGGAATACAGTATGAAGGTGATTCACAGCTGCTCCGACCAGGACTCTGACTACAGGGATGAGGAGAACACAGCACGTGGGACAGGAGAGCCATGAAGCAGGAGAGGAGTGAGAGGAAGGTCAGGCATCAAGCATTGTTTTTCATGGGGCACAGTTTGCATAATTGTATATTGTATAATAGATAGATAGATAGATAGATAGATAGATAGATAGATGAGAGAGAGAGAGAGAGAGAGAGAGAGAGAGAGAGAGAGAGAGTTATTTTTCTTTTGTTGGTTTTGTGAATTGAGCATAATGGTCTCCTACATGAATTGCTGTGCCTGATGCCTGTGGTCATTGACATTTCATTGGTTATATAACCAATAAGATTGCAGCTATGTTTAGTATGAAAACTTTTGACATTCACTGTAAGTTAGTGAGTCTCTAAGGCATTTATCAATGCCTACAATTTTAATAAAACATTGAATTTGACATCAATGTTGCTGATATTACCCAAGAACATATTTGTGTAGGTATATTTTCATACAAATGTTGCACATTTTTCAAAGGATTTTCAGCATATTTGAATCAGCTATGACTAAAGGACAAGGCTGGTGGCTGGCTCATAAATGTGTTCGTAATAGATTCTGGAGCTCTTTGGCTCAAAAGAATAAGACATATCAGGCCTTGGATACATAAAAAAATAATAATAAAAAAAACTTGTGAGAAGGATGCATTCATTCTTGGTTTTGGTCTTCGAATGTCATTTGTTAACAACAAGAAAAATATCACCTTATTACTGTATTATCCTTTAACGCAGAAGCTTTCATTATCCTCCAAACCTTGCCTGTTATCACATTTTATACCTGCTTCCCACTTAATATGGCATTTATATTTCTTTCATGGGTGAATTTGTTTCCTCTCTTTGTATACACAAGGTTCCATGCGCTCCCCACATCTATGTCTGTTTGCACGCACAGTACAAAGACATGCAGGTGAGGTTAATTGGAAAAGTCCTGTTGCCTGTTGGTGTGACTGTGATCGTGTATGTTCATATGTGTCAGCCCTGAGGTAGGCTAGTGATTATGGATTGGCTGTACAGTGTCTCTCACCACATGCATGCTGGGATAGGCTGCAGGCCCATGCCTAAAGAGAATAAGTGTTTTGGACAATGAATGGATAGATGGACATGGTCATTTTGTGTTGTCAGCCATCATTTCATTATCACTTTTTTGTCTGATATGGATCATAGGGAAGTAATGGTGAGAAGTTACAAGAGGCTGATCCCACAACTTACATTGGCCAAAACAAAATGAAAGGAACAAGTGAAAGCAGGTCCTACACCATACCGAAATGAAAGCAAATTCAAAAATACATCACTGTGATTTCCTTCGAATACAGTCAAATACAGAACAACAGAAAGAAACTTAAGATGTGGTTAGATCTTTAAAGATTCATAGAAATGGTTAAGAAGGAAAAGAATGAATGAAATGAATCGTACATGTAACGGGGACAGCAGCTTGTCTCTGCCTGTCCTCCTCTTTCCATCCCTCCATCTCTGCAGCCATCCTAAAATCCATCCATACCTCTAAATAAAGAGGTTAACATGACTGGGCCTGGCGTCTAAATGTGATTACAGAAGCGATTTTTTAGCCCATCCAACCACTAATGTGACAGGCAGCCATTTTCCACTACAGTTACACACACAGAGACACACACCCTACACCCTCATGCAGAACTACAGAACATACACTGCACCCTGTGATACACA